>NC_141045.1:250000-557500 GCF_052040795.2 Danio rerio
AAATGAGCGCGAAAATCAGCTATAAGCGCGTCCTGTATTTACACCTCAGAGAATATCACATGTCATAACTGAGCTCAGACATGATCACATCTGTCAGAACTGCCTCTGAGAATATCACATCTGACATAACGAGGATCTGATAACTGGTCTGTGGACACCCGAGTTCTGTTACCGAGAGCGTCACAAACTCCCGGATCCCGTAAATACAGCCGGGATATGAGCACAAACAGCGGCCACTGACCTGAGGAGAGGCGCTGTGTCTCCGCTGCAGCTCCTGCTTCTGCTCCGGTGTCCGGTACCGTGTCTGTCTCTGTCCCGCACCGCCACTGACTGACTGACTGACTCCCGCGCGCATCTCCGGTAAATATCCGCCGCCCTCAGGAACGCGCAGCCTCTCTGTCTGGCACGCGCAGGCTCTCTCTCGGCCACGCGCAGCGCTGAAGCGGCACCTGCAGTGGTAAACAGTGCAGGCCCGGCGCCAGGAAGTCAAAACTGAGGGGGCACTTTAAATCCATAGGGGGGCACTAGACCTGGTGACTCATTTTGGTCTCTTGTTTCTTTCATTTAGGCTATTTATTCACATTTATTATTACTTTGCATTACTGCCTAAGTTACTGAACTAAGGCAGTAATATAGGCTACGTTTTAATAGTAATAACAATATGCAGTTTCGCTATTACGAATTTTATTAACGATAGTAATGCTTACCGCTTATTAATGCAGACGGATGATGGCTTCAGTGCCAAACGAGGGCTTTAAATCATGTTATTCTCCTTATTTCCGTTTTATTTCAAATAACAGGCATATGAATGTTTAAAGTTTTAGGTAAAGACGTCAAATTATGCCCACGCATGCAACCTGACCCACGATCAGACTATTCATTTAACCGGTAAATAAATATAGTAAAATCAGCTTAACCGAGTCGTCCCGCTTCACGTATTATCCAACCAACATCATTGTTAGGGAAAAGCTAAATGTTACAATTTAATGTCATTTTAAACAATTACTTAGTTTCATTTTAAGGCATTAGTGTAGCCAGAAAAATACCTAAAAAGATACCAAAATTCACATGTTATTACCGTGAAAATTGGTTAAATTTTGGCACGGATAACACTCAATATGCTATATAACTTTTTTTCATGATTTTAAATGTAAAAACAAAGATTTATCTTAGGCTATCATAAGTGTGTTTTTTTCGTGATATTGTAAACCATCATAAACCATTAGGTTACTAAGCCTACCCGTAATTTTATTTATTAATTAAGCCTTTTTTTTAATAGCTTGTTTTGAGGTTATTTTCATTTTAGGGCCATGAGCTACAAGTCAAAACAAACTCGATATGTTGTATTTTAGCTCTTAAAATAGATCTACAATATATTTTGTTTAATTTTGCATGAGCAAAAAGCTGTATAGCCTAAATGACATATTTTTAAAAGATTATCATTCTGCTTACCTGCAGCGCGTGAGAGGTTTCTCGGTTGATCCGCGATAAATCCACTTAAGCACTATATTCCATTTATAACACTGCAAACTTGACTTAATAAACGCAAAAGGCATTTATTATGTGTTATACCTTGACTGCTGCTGCATAATGGGATGTTTCTCTACACAACTGTAAAAGTGCGCTTTTTAGCAAAATGAAAGCAAACATTCAAAGGGTTCTGCGTTTTGTCAATTTTAGTTTAATTGTAATAATATTAATAATAATATTAATAAATAAAATTAAAATATTATTTATAGTGTAGCCTACTGTGGGACTGTGCAGTAACTATTTGTTTTTATTAAAACATTTTTATTAGGCTATCTTCCCGAACTAATAAATGACTGGCAGTTGCGTCTCTGCTAAAATTAATTTAACAGCAAATTTCTTATGTGTTTTTTCCTTTTAGAGCTCAAGAGAGTTGTGTTTAAATAATTAGTTAACCAAAGCATGTAATGAATTAAGCTGCTCCTATCATGTCACCCACTTTTCTCCGTTGTGAGTTGAGTGCGCCTCCATCGCCGTGTGCGCGTTTTAAAGGCTATTTACGGGCGCACCTGACCTGACGCGGGGACCGGATCTCTGAACTATAGGACTAGCTTTAATATCACTATTTTCATAATTCAATTGCTATGTCATATATTTTAAAATATTTAAATGTGTGTTCTTAAGGTTGGAACGACGGGAGTGTTAATCATTAATGACAGAAATAATTTTCAGTTTGAGTCCTTTATAAAAACTGGGGGGGCACAAACTCTTTCTGAGGGGGCAATGCCCCCCTTAGCCCCCCCGTAGCGCCGGGCCTGAAACAGTGACGGACGATAACCAAACTAAAACAAACTAAACAATCAAAGCTTCAAGGGAAACATGTGTCATTTAGTTTAGTTTAGATATCTCAAATAAATAAATAAATTAAAACAACATTACTCAGGAAATGGGTTATTGATAAACAGATGTGTTTGCTTATACAGCACTTTGGTAAACAGTTGTTGTTTTTAAAAAGCTCTTTATAAATAAACATTGGCTTGACTTGACATTGACCTGTCTGTATAAAGTGGCTTTGACATAATCAATATTCAATAAAATACTATACAAATAAAAGTGTATATACTCTTTTCTCAGTAAGGGAAGTGGTCATATTTGGTTAATCATACAGTCATGATAATCCTATTAGCTGAAATAATAACAGAAACACTCCATGATGGTCTTATCAAGACTTTCAGAAGAAGGAAAGAAACAGTGAGAGACTGATAACCGGAGACAGAAGAGAGAATCATGTCAGATGTACTGTCATATACCCACTTTCACACATAATCCCATTAAATACAGAGAAAATTTACAGAAACACTTTATTAGCAACTTTAATTCGACAGTATTTTCAATAAGGGGCTGTTCACACATCATCTTTTTTTCTGTAAATTTGCCTGTAATTATCTGTAACATTATCAGTGAAAGTGCAGTGTTGGTGATGTGTCAGTATATGACCATATTTACCCAGCAAAACAACAAAAAAACATTGCTGGAACATTCTTATTCGATTCCCTCCCCAAAATATACCCACACACAAACTAAACACGAACACTGGAGGAACGCTGTGGGTTTTCTGAGTACAGTAGATGCAGTAGCTAATAATTTCCCATAAAACATTTTATTTTATCCCTCCTAAAATAATTATGCTTTATAGAGCTGTGTGAATGAGTATTTGTATGTGAATGTGTGTGTGCATTGTTGCAGTGATATATGAGTTCACCCTGCGGAAATCTCTCATTTACGTTCTTATTTTCTATTGCAAGCTTTACAGTATCATATTTGTGCATATACAATAGATTAGTCAGTACTGAAGACAAATCTGGAGCTGATCTAACAAAATAACTAATGATAACGGTCCAAAATCTAGCAGCCCAATATTGTGTTATGGAAAACTATTAAAGATATTTTTAAAAAATAGCAAAAACCAAGAGAAACAAAAAATATCTACAGTTTAATTGAAATGTTGCAGTTTGTAATATTTTGCATGAATTTAAATGTATTTATTTCCATTTTCATTATGTCTGGTTAATAAATCTCTTTTGTTTAACTGCACCAAAATACATGACTCCTATTCACTGAGAAATAAAGGAAAACATTCATTTTTAAAATGGGCTGCACTCGGTTATGCTGAGCACTGTGTGTGTGTGTGTGTGTGTGTGTGTGTGTGTGTGTATGTTTACTTATGTGCTTTAAATTTAGAAACTTAATAAAAAGTACTTTGAAAAAGAAAATGTACAGTAACATGCTGAAAACTGCCTACACGCTACAGAATGGAGAAGATGATAAACCTGAAAATATACATTAACCTGTAAAAAACAATGTGCTTCTGTAAAAGCATCCATTTTATAAGAGAGAAGAGCAGATAACAGCAGACACAGCTCTTCTCCACAGTCAGCCCGATCTCCATCAGGCCCTTGGGCTCCTGCTCATTACCGACAGCAGGGCAGCATGGGATATGTGTGTGTGTGTGTGTGTGTGTCTGTCTCTGCAGTGACTGGTGTGTGTGTGTTGCTGATGGAGAGCAGAATGCTGACACACACACATTACCATGATCAGTTCATCCTTCAGTCTCTGGACTGATACACAACTTGTTTATTATAAGTGTTTATTTAATGTGTGTGTGTGTGTGTGTGTGTGTGGCTGATGGAGAGCAGAATGCTGACATAACATTATGATCAGTTTAGCCTCTATACTGACACACAACGGATGTTCCTTGTTTATATTGAGTGTGTTTAAAGTGTGTTAAAAGTGTGTGTGTGTGTGTGGTAACTGATAGACTGCACTCTCTCTGTCTCTCTACACTTGTTAAGGTCTCTGTTAATAAGTTTAGTATTGATGCAGAGCTGAAGATCCTCCATAATGTCAGATGAATGATGCTGCATTAATACTGTATGACCGTCTGCCTGAAGCTGAAGAGTGTGTGAGTATGTGTGTGTGTGTGTGTGTGTGTGTGAACATCTTCACAACGGTGTGTATGAGTGATAAACATATTTGTCCAGCTCAGTTCATGAGGTGTTCATAGTGTTTTACAGTAAAACTGTAGGAAACATCAGTCATGAACAACAACACCACAATATCAGACCCCAGACTACACAAACACACATCACATTTTACTCTTTACACTTATAAATGATGTTTGACACTGATGATTGAGGAATACACTCACTGATGTTAGAGATAAAGTGGCAAATCTGAGGAAAAACACAGTTTATTCATCACAGAATTAAAAAGTGACGTGTTGTTAATATTTCAATAATATCTGTGCTATAAATATGAGTGAACACATGCGTCATTCAAAATAAACTCCTGATAAAATCCTGAGAATATTAGAGAATACAAACTGTTCAGACATCTGCAGGACAATGGTAGAGGAGGATAACACTGGTGTTTGCAAACTGCAGAGGTCAAAGGTCACAGGCAGCTTTATTAAATATCATAACCATCAGAAAACCCAAATCTAAGAGGAGGAAGGAGAGCAGATGGAGATTTACTGGTTTACTGCTGTAGATCTGTGTAACAGCACACATCAGCTCTGCTAATCCACTGATCTACAGCAGAAACATCAGCTCTGCAGCTGCTGGACATTAGCACTTCAGTCGTGTGTGTGTGTGTACTCAAGTATACAGGTGTATGAGCTGCCTGTGCTGATCAATACTGTCTGTTAAGATCATCTTTATTTATATACAGTTGAAGGCAGAAGTTTGCACACACTCTAAAAAAAGAAACAACCATTTGTTTAAATATGTCTGATGATGAGTGATACTAAACATTTACTATTTTAGCTCTGTTAGGATTGCCTAAATGATTTACATTTGCTAAATGCCAGAATAATGAGAGAATTTGTTATTAATTTCTGGACAGTCAGAAGTTAACACACATTTCCTTGGTATTGTTCAGCTTTGCTGTTAAACTGTATAACTCTGGTCAGATGTTTTGGGTCTCCTTCCACAAGCTTTTCACAATAGTTTGCAGGAGTTTTGGCTCATTCCTCCTGCAGAATTGCTGTAACTGAGTCAGATTTGTAGGTTGTCTTGCTCACACAAGCTTTTTCAACTCTGCCCACACATTCTCTATAGGATTGAGATCAGGGCTTTGTGATGGCCATTCCAAAACATTCACTCTGTTGTCCTTAAAGCACATGTGAACTCATTTGGCAGTGTGTTTAGGGTCATGGTCTGTCTGGAAGAGCCATTTGTGGCCCAGTTGTAATGTCCTGGCTGATGTGTTGAGATGTTGCTTCAGTATTTCTCCATGATGTTCTTTCTTCATGATGCCATCTATGCTGTGAAGTGGACCAGTCCCTCCTGCAGCAAAACAGCCCCACAACATGACGCTGCCGCCCCCATACTGCACAGTTGGGATGGTGTTCTGGGCTTGTTCCTCTTTGTCCTCCAGATGTAACACTGCTCATTATGGCCAAACAGTTCAATCTTAGCTCCATCAGAGCACAGCACATGTCTCCACACATCAGTCTGTTCCCAGTGTCATTCAGCTAATGGTAATCTGGCTTTGATGTTGATTCTGGCTTGTTGATTCTCCATGTTGTCACACAGGGAAGCAGTGTGTTTGAGCTTTTCCTTCAACACTATTCTACAGTTGTGCCTCACAATAACTCAAATGTTGTCAATCAGCCAATCAGAAACCTCCAAAACCTCAACATCATCATCTGAGCTTTACAGAGGCAGAATAATCTGATTGTGTGTAAACTTGACTATCAAGAAGAGTTAGAACAATTTCTCAACACATCTCTCTCTCATTATTCTGCTGTTGAGCAGAACAGAAACACATCTGATCATCCTCACTTACCTGAAAGAGGACAAGTGTAGTCACATTAACCTCTGACCATTTTAAAAAATAGTGATGTGTCTTTTTATAGTGTATGGAAACTTCTGCTTTCAACTGTATATTTTCTATATTTCGCATCAGTGGAGGAGTGTTTCCAGCTCAGGACGGATAAACAAACTAATTCTGGCAATTCCTTCACAATCCTGACTAAAAGCAGACCCATTCTGCCTCTTTACAAGCTGAAAATGCGTCTCTGCTGACTCCAGAGTGTGTGTAGTGAAGTTCAGCTCACAATACTACACTAATAATGTTTATAACTGTGTGTGTGTGTGTGTGTGTGTGTGTGTGTGTGTGTGTGTGTGCGTGTGTGTGCGTGTGTGTGTGTGTTCTAGAGTGTGAGTGCTCTGATCTTCTCCCTGATCTTCTGCAGTGGTGTCTTGTCTCGGCTCAGCTCCAGCACGGCTCTGCTCATCTTCTCCGTGTTCCTCTGCAGGTACTGAAGGCCTTCTCTCTGCATCTGCTGCAGCTTCTCCTCACGGCTCTCGTCCAGACACACTTCTGAGCGCAGCAGAGGGTTGAAGCGGAAGTATGTGTGTGGAGGAAGGAGAGCGTCCAGCATCGTGTGCACTTCTGAAACACACACACACACACACACACACACACACACACACACACACACACACACACACACACACACACGCACACACACACACACACGCACACAAACACACACACACACACACACACACACACACACACACGTGTTTACCCTCAGTGTCAGTGGCGCTGCTGGTGAGTTTGGTCTTCAGGCTGGTGTGTGTGTGTGTGTGTGTGTGTGTGTTCACCTTCAGTGTCAGTGGCGCTGCTGATGACGTTGGTGAGTTTGGTCTTCAGGCTGGTGTAGGAGACTCCGCTGTGGCCGCTGCTCTGGAATCTCCCCGTGCCCACAGACACCACACACTGCAGCGGGACGCCCGGCCACAGACACTCACACTCGTGGATCGCCAGAGCCGTGGGGTTGTTGATCAGCATCCCACCGTCCTACATATACACAGAAAGACACACACACACACAGTGAGAGACTCAACAGAACTGCAGGAACATGTGCTCTTCATACAGTACACACACATCACTAACACACCAGTAACACACACTGCACTGAGGAGACTAGGTTTCCTTCATTACACACACGTGTGTTCCTTCTTAGGAAATCATGAGCATCAGATATAATTCAAGAGTTGACCCTCAGCTGATGGTTGATTATAAAGCGTGTTCATCATGCTGTCCTGGGAGAGAGCCCTGAGCTCATAAGTTCCTCGAGCCTGGGGCTCCCTCCCGTTTGCAGGGTGAGAGGGGAGTTTGAGCTCAGGTAGATGTGGAGAACTCCGCTGCTGTAGTAGTTAGTGAACAGATAGTGATCGCTCTTAAGAGATAACTACTGACTAGCAGCATGTCTATGTGCTGATGTGGATTACTCGATTCACTTAAGCTGCATGTTTTTGGATGGTGGGAGGAAACCGGGGAACCCGGGGGAAACTCATGTGTGCACTGGGAGAATGTGTAAACTCCACACAGAAACAGCACAGGCTTGGTAAGGACTAGAACCAGTGACGTTCTTGCTGTGAGGCAACAGTGCTAACCACTGAGCCACCGTGCCACCCATCTAGGAAAGCAGGAGGAGTAGGGGGGGAAGGGGGGATTCTTCAAGTTGAAGATGGCTGTGATATGGAGCTGAGGGTGTTTATAGTGGCTTAGAAATCGTCTGATTGGTCAATCATAAATTGAATAATGCAGGACTGGCTGTGATCAATCATAATCATGTGATCCTCTCCACATTAGTTTATAAATAAACTTCACTGATTGGAAAAGGATTATTTCCAGAACCCTCCCTCTCTCTGTTGCTCAGTGGTGAGTGGTGAATCTTCCAGACTGTGTAAATAATGTCCAACACTTAAAGAAAGCTTCATTTGTTCATCTCTCAATCGCTATTATATAAGTTTTTGTTATTAATAAATACATTTTGTCATTTAATATACTTATTTATTTCACATTTTACATTATTAAATTACTTATTTTAAATATAATTTGAAATAATAAAAAAGTCATTTAAATATTATCTCATAAAAACATTAATAAAGAGAGGCAAGTAGCATGTACATCACTGTGTGTGCACTATCAGCCGTACTGTTAAAACATCACAGTCATCAGCGGTGTCTATATAAATATTAAACTGTATATTTTAGCTCAGTGTAAGTCTCAGACTAATAAAGCGGAGCTGTTATCAGCATATATGAGCTATAAAAGCTGAGAGATCAAATATAATCGTGTATATCGAGTGTTAAAGATCAATAATCTGCTTCATTGCTGAAAACCAAACAGATTCTCAGCCATTATTTTGACACCTCGGGCTTCACAGTTAATAATTCAGCATCTGTGTTCACCACACACCTACAGCCGTCAGCGAGTCACAGGTGAGTGTGTGTGTGCTGATGCTGATCTGAGGAGTGTGTGTGATGTGTTTCATTATTGTCTGTTACAGCAGTGCTGGATAACACCAGTGATAGATCAGATCAGGAATAATCAGAGTCAAACACACACACACACACACACACACACACACACACACACACACACACACACACACACACACACACACACACACACACACACACACACATTTAAACACAATCACACACATATACACCACAGTAAAGGAATGTGCTTCAGTGTGTTCATTCAGTCTGATCTGAGGTTCAGTCTCCTTCAGGCTGAGGTCAAGGGTCATGAGGTCATCAAAGTCACTCTCACACAAGCAGCAGAACACAGCAGGTCAAAGGTCAGAGAGCAGACAGAACACATCAGGAGGATTGCAGGAGAATCTGCTGATATCACTACACACAGTGTGCCCAGAGGACTGTGCTCTTATCTTTATTTAGAGTGCATTTATAGGCGGCACGGTGGGTAGAGCTGTGGCCTCACAGCACTCAGGTCTCTGGTTTGAGTCTCGGCTGGGTCAGTTGGTGTTTCTGTGTGGAGTTTGCATGTTCTCCCCGTGTTGGCGTGGGTTTCCTCCGGGTGCTCTGGTTTCCCCCACAGTCCAAACACATGCGCTATAGGGGAACTGATCAACTACACTGGCCGTAGTGTATGAGTGTGTGAGTGTGTGTGAGTGTGAGAATGAGTGTTTTCCAGTACTGGGTTGCAGTTTCACTATGTAAAACATGGTGTAATAATTGGTGGTTCATTCCACTGTGGCGACCGCTGATGAATAAAGGGACTCAGCTGAAGGAAAATCAATTAATGAATGTGTGTGTGTGTGTGTGAAAGACTCAATGTCTACAGTGATGCTGAAGCTGAGGTGCAGGTTTGGTCTTTTCTCTGTGTTTATGGTCAGTGATCTGTGAATGAAGCCGCTCTTTCTTCATTATTATGGTCAGTTCTGGACACACACACACACACACACACACACACACACGCACGCACGCACGCACGCACGCACACACACACACGCACGCACGCACACACACACACACACACACACACACACACACACACACACACACACACACACACACACACACACACACACACACACAGCTCTATTCATCAGAGGAACAGAGAACAGAAGAAGTGGAAAACACTTCACTATTACCGAATACTAAAGTCTGTGTGTGTGTGTGTGTGTGTGTGTGTGTGTGTGTGTGTGTGTGTGTGTTTGTGTGTGTGTGAGACTCAGCATCTGTAACCAGCTTTATCAGCACTCACAGCAGATGAACACACACAGAGTAAACTGCTTCATCCAGAACTCCTCAGTTGGCTTTCATGACCTGTTTTATTTGTGAAATGTTGATTAATATTAGTGTGTGTGTGTAATTGTTATTAGTGTCTCTTTTCCTGACATCACTGCAGAGCTTTAGTGTTTTTTAGCTTCGGAGATTTCTGTAAACCAAGTAAAACTAAACAGCATTTTTACATGATTGCCTCTTTATATGCTTGTTCTTTATGATTATATTCTGATTTATTTTTATCTGAACTAAAATGTACTATATTTCAAGAAACCCACTATAGTTTGAGTTTAACTTCAGTTAACTATTATAAACATTATTATTATTACATTTTTTATTCTACTCACTGCAATACTGCAGTCTTAAAATGATTATGTATATTTATTTTAATTTATTTATTATGTATTATGTGTTTCTGTCTGTTCCTCAATCCTTTTTGCTGTTTTAATAAATGTAGGAATGTTTTGTCGAATATTCAGTATAGTTTTATGCAAATTAGCAATTTATTAAAATAAATAAATAAGAAAATAAATAAAATGAATGAATAAATAAATAGGTAAATAAATAAATCATCAAATAAATAAATAAATAAGTAAATAAATAAATAAGTAAATAATTAAATCATCAAGTATATAAATAAATAAATAAATAGGTAAATGAATAAGAAAATAAACAAACAAATAAACAAGTAAATAAAATATATAAATAAGAAAATAAATAAATATGTGAATAAATGAATAAACAAACAAAAAAGTAAATAAATGAAGATCAGTTGGGGCATTAATGAAGAAAAACACAAAGGCATGTTGATGAATACACAGATCTACACGAACACTGTGAAGTTCTCACACACTCAGGATGTTCCCTCAATAGTCAGCAGTCTATGTAGTGCAGACAGAACAGAGTGTCCTGATGACCCTGACTGTGACCTATGACCTCTGAGTGTGTGAATAAGACTGAATCATGCGAGTTTGAGTGTGTGTGTGTGTCCTGAGGTTCTGAAGTCCTACAGAATAAAGGTCTGTCTGTAGTGCAGTGTGTGTGTGTGTGTGTGTGTGTGTGTGTGTGTGTGTGTGTGTGTGTGTGTGTGTGTGTGTGTGTGTGTGAAGTCTGTCTGCTGTGTTTAATTGTGTTTAATGACTGCTGTGATCGTCAGCATCTGAAACACTCATCTGAGAACATCTCACTATGCCGCATCAACACACACACACACACACACACACACACTCTGGCTCTTCTGAATCACCAGACCAACACAACAGCGCCTCTGTGAGTGTGTGTGTGTGTAGGTGTGTGTGACGTCTGCAGATCCACAGTTCCTCTGTCTGAGAGCAGTGATGAGTGTGAAGATGAACAGCGCGCACACACACACACACACACACACACACACACACACACACACACACACACACACACACACACACACACACACACACACACACACACACACACACACACACTCACACACACACACACACATTCCCTTCTCTTTTATACACTGTACAGAAAAAATATTAAAATGACAAGTGTTTTGTATTTTCTGTATATTAATTACCTGTATATTATTCTATGTATTATTATCATCATTAACACTAATATTAATGTATACATTCAGTGTTTTAATTCATTTTCATCCATGTTCTCTATTTATAAACACATTCTGAACACTGTTTTCTCTAAACTATTTCCCAAAATGAAAACCTGTTCATTTGTCATTATTTCAATAAATTTATTCAACTATTCATTTATTTATTTATTATTATAAATAATACATTTATTGCATTAACAGCCATGAAACTTAAATAAAAAAATATAGCGATCAAATAAAAATACACATTTATATAATGTGTATTTATTTGTTTCTTTATTTCAGTTAATGTGTTTTCAAACAATTATTTTTATTAATAACACTAAATAATAATAGTAATAATAATCATAATTATTATTGTTTAAATTATTTGCCATAATGCTGAAATAATAAATAAATAAATAAATAAATCAGAAATGTTGCCGTAACATTTGTTCAAGTAGAGGCACTAAAACTAGACTAAATGAAAACTGAACACTTTATCATATTAAAAAACACAATAAAAATATTAAAAGACAATAAATAAATAAAGAAGAAGAGCAGCAGCAGGACACAGATCAGTAATGAAGGAGACGCTGATTCTCAGGGGTCACCATCATCAGCAGGAGTGTGTTCATGAGGAGAACATTACATAATCTCTTTCATCTGTGTGTGTGTGTGTGTGTGTGTTAATGACTAGAGGAGAATCTGCTGAATACGCACAGCTGCAGGACACACATCTGAAGAGCACAACACACACACACACACACACACACACACACACACACACACACATCACAGTGCTGCAGGACACACAGTCTGAAGCGCACACAACATCACAACAACAACAACACACACACTACACAACACAGGCACAGGAGGTGCTGATTCTGAATCACTGAAGACTCACACGACTGAATCATTCAGATGAATCTTTTACTCATTCACTTGTGCTCTTCAGGTGTGTGTGTTCAGGATTTCAGGTTTGTGTTCCAATGTTCAGGTGTGTGCTCGCCCGGGTGTTCAGGTGTGGGTTCAGGTGTTCTGGTGTGTATTCAAGTGTGCAAGTGGGTGTTCAGGTGTTTAGGTGTGTGTGTTCTGATGCTTAGGTGTGCTCTCAGGTTTTCAGGTGTGTAGATGTTCAGGGGTGTGTTCTGATTTTCAGATGTGTGTTCTGATGTTCAGCTGTTTACTCTGATGTTCAGGTGCGTTTTCAGGTGTTCAGGTGTGTGTTCTGATGTTCAGGTGTGTGTTCAGGTGTGTGTGTGTTCTCACCTGGTGCAGGTCGTCTCCCAGCTGGAACTCCTGGAAGTATCCTGGGGCTGCAGATGATGCTCGTATGGCCTCCCACAGCTGGTGTCTGCAGTCGCCACGGTAACGAGAGCGAACACCTGCCGGCAGGTTATAGTTCCTGAACACATACGCCCTCACTGGAGGACCACCATTCACCACAGTGCTCACCGCTGACACCTGCAGGAGGACCACACACACACACACACACACACACACACACACACAGAGACAGAACAGCTCAGCATCACTGTAAGCCTGAATCAATGTTGTGCAGCAAGGGTGTGTTGAGTGTGTGTGTTTGGTCAGAGTGTGTGTGTGTACCTTTGGGCAGTGTGGGTTGCGTATGGTCTTGATGAGCAGGTCAGAGCCCATCTTCTCCCTGTGTGAGGGGTCAGAGGTCATCAATCACACACACACACACACACACACACACACACACACACACACACACACACACACACACACACACACACACACACACACAGACTGACTTGAGCAGTGTCTCCCAGGTGTGTGTGTCGTAGTAGGCGTGGCTCCAGCTCATCTTCAGCGTGCCCATGATCAGGTTCTGCTTGAAGACGTCTGAGCTGAGTCTCCTGTAGAGCTGCTCACACTCACACAGAGGAACCTGCAGCACCGCCAGCAGGAACACCAGGATCGCTCCTGAACACACACACACACACACACACACACACACACACACACACACACAAACGAAAAATGAAGACAACCACACACAGATAGACAAGCAAACAAATGATTCCCACACATCAGCAGGAGTGTCTGGCTGATGCTGCTCAGGTGTGTTTACCTGTGCTGACTCCACAGATATAGTCAAACAGCTGATGAACAGGTTTCCCTGACAGATCCTGCAGGTGATGGAGAGTCTGTAGCGCCAGCAGACCCCTGATCAACACACACACACACACACACACACACACACTCATCAGCTCAGTGTGTTTCTGTAGATGTGTGTGTGTGTTCTGGAGTCTCACCTGGTTCCTCCTCCGTCTATGGTCAGGATCCTCACCCCGCGCTTCTTCACAGGTTCAATGAAGCCCAGCAGAGCCAGAGCCTCTCGAACCGCAGCCTGCAGACACACATCACTGACCTGCAGGAGGCGCTGCAGACACGGGACCACCTGCTCCTGCACACACACACACACACACACACACACACACACACACACACACACACACACTGGGATTTGAACACTGGCTCACCTGTGCAGAAAAACACACACCTGAACATGTGACATGATTAGGGCAGGTCTTATGTTAATGAGCTGCTATTGTGGGCTGTTCTTTTTTAATAAGATGCAGTTGAAACCAGGAGATCTGCAGATGTGGGTGAGTCTGATGTTAATGATGTGCAGGTGTGGGCAGGTCTTATGTTAATTATATGCAAGTGTGGGTGGGTCTTATGTTAATGATCTGAAGATGTGGGCGAGTCTTATGGTAATAAGCTGCAGGTGTGGGCGGGTATTATGTTAATGGGCTTTAGGTGTGGGCGAGTTTTATGTTAATGAGTGGTAGATGTGGGCTGGTCTTATGTTAATGAGCTGTAAATGTGGGCTGTTCTTATGTTAATGAGCTGTAGATGTGGGCTGGTCTTATGTTAATGAGCTGCAGGTATGGCCAGGTCTTATGTTAATGCTCTGCAGATGTGGGCAGGTCTTATGTTAATGATCTGCAGGTGTGGGCGGGTCTTATGTTAATGAGCTGACCTTGAGGGCCACAGATCGTGACTCAGGGAACTGCAGCAGATGCAGACTGAGCTCCTCCACCCGCCGGGTGTAGAGACGCACACCTGACGCCCGCTGGAGAGCCTGCACTAGAGCACGCGTGCGGTTACACACACTGACCCGCGCGATGATCTGAAACACACACACACACATAAATCACATTCAGACAAACACAAAGACATTGTTGTGAACTGTAGAAGAGATGCTGATTCTGTCTCTCACACACAGGCAGTCAGGCCTGATCCCTCAGAATATTCAGTACAGTGTAAAACACTATTAAATTATTTAAATCATCTGTAATTCACAACATAATGCACTGTATAATATGTGATTCATGTGCATCATCAATATCTGCATCTTCACTACAGTAAACACTGAATACATCATCTATCTGCTGCCACCTGCTGGACAAACACAGCAAGAACATCAGTCTCATATCAGCATCAGCCAGCAGATGGAGGAAGAGTACTGCACATCCACCTGCAGAGATACATGATTATCATTACATCTGCAGCAAATATTCTCAATAAATAAATTAGACATCATCCAACTGTTAATCCACAAAGAATATAAAAATGCAATATGAAATAAAATAAACATTAACAGATTTTTTCCCATTCTATTTATAAAATAATATATTTTAAACTAATTTCCAGGGAAATATTTCTCATTCTCATGTAATAAAAAAAACAAAAAAAAAACTTACATTTAGATTAAACAAATAAACACTAGAAACAAAACCATGCATAAAATGACAAAAGCACACAAAAAAAAGTACAAATATTACAAGAAACACAAGTGTTATTGTCTTTTCTGTCTATATAATACTGATTTTCTGTTTTTATTCAACAAATGTCAATGAAAATGTTTTATATATTTTTTATTTTGCTGATTAAACACCAAATGTGTGCTCTGAAATAAACAGATCAAATAATACACACACACACACACACACACACACACACACACACACACACACACGCACACACACACACACACACACACACACACACACATAACCCATTAAATAAATCAATATTTTAAAAAAAATGCTTTCCAGATGTGGTGACACAGTGGCTCAGTGGTGTTGCACAGCCGGACGGTCTCTGGTTTGAGTCTCGGCTGGGTCAGTTGGTGTTTCTGTGTGGAGTTTGCATGTTCTCCCCGTGTTGGTGTGGGTTTCCTCCAGGTGCTCCGGTTTCCCCCACAGTCCAAACACATGCGCTATAGGGGAACTGATCGACTACACTGGCCGTTGTGTATGTGTATGAGTGTATGAGAATGAGTGTGTAGGGGTGTTTTCCAGTAACAGGGTTGCAGCTGGAAGGAAATCTGCTGTGTAAAACATATGCTGGAATAGTTGGTGGTTCATTCCACTGTGTTGACCCCTGATTAATAAGGAAGTAAGCTGAAGCAAAATGAAATGAATGAGTGAATATTTTGCAGATTATAAGCACACATGACAGCTCCTGATCTCCTCATTGAGGCGCTCTGCAGTGAACGTGAGTTTATTTTTGTCCACACTTTCCCAGAACTTTCCAGAACACACATATGAAGATCATATTACAGTCATGAGTGTGTGTGAAGTGTGTGACATGTGTGAACATTAACCTTAAACACACACTGGACTCACTACAGCTCAACAACACAGCAGAATAACACTGATCAAGAACACTTTTACAGAGTCTGTCTTATATGAATACTGCTGTTTTCCTGTTAATCTGAAACCTGGAAAATAAAACAGCTGAGTTTTCACAACAACATGAACCATTTAATGACCGATAATAATCCAGCGCTGTCCAAACTCAGTCCTGGAGGGCCGGTGTCCTGCAGATTTTAGCTCCAACCTGCCTCAACACACCTGCACGGATGTTTCTAGAAAGCCTAGTAAGAGCTTGATCAGCTAGCCCAGGTGTGTCTGATTGGGGTTGGAACTAAACTTCGCAGGACACTGGACCTCCAGGACCGAGCTTGGACACTGCTGTAATAATCTGAATATTTTTGATCATCAAGAATGGGCTGAAAATTTACATGTACACCACAGATATTGATTAGACTTTAATAAATATACACATAATTAACAGCTATGCCACATTTAATAATAATAATATACTGTTTTTACTGCATTATAGAAACTAAAATATATGAATAATCACGAGTTATTAAATTTAAAGGAACTCAATTAGATTAAACTGCATTCATCCTAATGGGATTAATATACTGCCCAAATTATCTCAGATTATAAATATAAAGCAATATAAAACATTAGGAGACCACTTAGAGTTAGTTGTTTGGGGAAAAAATGTTTTCTAGTGCAGTAAACTGCTCTAAACTTTAAATAAAAATGTTGTAATTCAGAGTTCAATATAACAATTCTTTACATCAAAAAGATGCCATGCTGTGTTCATTATTAGAAACACAATATTTTGATTAGAACATTTAGTAACAATCAATTTTAAGTCACCATTCACAGTATTAGCAAGCCATTAATTAACAATACTAGCTTAATGAACGACTATTGAGCTGTTTATTAATAGTGAGTAAGGTAGAAGTGGGGTTTTGGGAAGGATTGGAGATGCAGAATGAGATCATACTTTATATCTACTAATGATCAGTTCATATCTTAATAATAGGCAGGTGATATGACAGCAGTTAATAGCATGAATTGTGACCTGAAGTGTTATTAAATATTAATATAATGTTATAAATATATTTACAATAATATTTTAACTTTAAGTAAGAGTTAAGGAATAATTGACCACAGGCCTTCTGCTGTGTTCTGCTGTGATGTCTGACTGCTGTAGCTGTGAATAACTCTGATCATTCAGCGGAGGGATATGGAGCTGCTCTAAACCTGCCGGAACTACTTCAGCTGTGCCTTTATCTGACAATAACCAAACACCTGAGAGTGACCAGCAGCCAATCAGAATCGATCTGGTGTTAATAAGCACAGTGTTGATGTTGTTGTGTGTAACCTCATGATGAATGCTGTCAGTAACACACACACCTTCTCTCTCTGCAGCAGCAGCAGGCGTCGGGCTCTGTCCTCAATCACTCTCTGCTCTTCATCCTCACTCGTTCCCTTCAGTTTCTCCTCTTCATTAACCCCTGTCGTCTCGCTCTTAGCCTCGGTTCTGAATCGGGGGACCAGCGGGCGGATGCAGCTCCCCACAAACGCAGAGTAGTTCAGGTAATCCCCCAGAGAAAAGGAGCGATCGGGTTTATTAAAGCTGCTGAAGTAAGAGTTGATGTGCTGAGACAGGAAATCATACGACTCGCCCAGACGCACACTGAGGGAGCCTGGGTGGAAAAGGGGAGTGGTCTGTTCGGTGGGAGGAGTCTGAGGTATAGTGGGTGGGGTTGGTTCATTCACTTTGTGCTCTGTTTGTTCTTTGATCTGAGTTGCCGTGGTGACCGGAATGGAGGGTGGAGCTTGAAGTGATGTGGGCGGAGCTATTTCAGTCACTTTCTGTTCTTGAGCTTTAGTTGTGGTAAAAAGGTCAGAGGGCGGAGTTTGAGGTAATGTGGGTTTAGATATTTCAGTCATTTTCTGTGCTTGAATTTTAGCTTGTGTGGTAAAAAGACCACAGGGTGGGGCTTGAGGTAATGTGGGTGGGGCTAATTCAGTCACTCTCTGTTCTTTAATGTTAGCTGTTGAGGTAAAAAAGTCAGAGGGTGGAGCTTGAGGTGATGTGGGAGGAGCTATTTCAGTCACTCTCTCCTCTTGAATCTTCATTGCTGTAGGAACAAAACCAGTAGGCGGGGCTTGAGGTAGTGTGGGAGGATCTTTTTCAGTCACTATCTGTTCTTGATTCTTGATTACCGTGGCAACAATGCTGGAAGGCGGAGCTTGTGATACAGAAGTAGGCGGAGCTGAGGACTCTTTATCTTTGCTTCTGGTCTGAATCTCTGCTCGTGTTCTGTTCACTGCTCTCCAGAGTGAGTCCAGAGCGCTGCGCAGACGAGATGTGCCATATCTGAGGTCTGCTGACTCCTGCCGTGCTGATGTGCTGAAGAAGGAGATGTTAGTGTGTGATCCGACCCTGCAGAACCTCCGGCTACGCCCAGACCTCCAGCTCAGTGTGTTCCTGAGGGCTGGTCTGCTGAAGGGGCTCTGCAGTGAGGCCGTGGAGAGGACGATGGAGACTCGACCCGGTCTGTGCCATAAACGCAGAGCACCGCCGTCCAGCACACACACCATCATCATCATCATCATCATAAACACTCAGCACAGCTTCTGGAAGACCGTGTCCATCTGTCACACAACTTACACAACACAAAACAGCACAAACTTATTAAACGCCTGAAATCAAGACATTTTGATATAGTTAAATTAATAATTATCTTTATAGCATAGTTCTTATCACTAAAACCTTTATTTTTAGTGCATCATGTTTAAGTATTAGCTGTTAAATATTTTATGGCATACATAATACATATATTTGTTAAATCATAAATAAATAATTATTTCCCGTTAATAAGACTTCATTAAGAAGAATTCACAGCGTTTGTGAGTTAGAAATGAAGTAAATATGAACATGGAATAATACTGTATAAACTAAACGATAAACACGACACTGACTGCACCTGTAACTTTACATAAATCCGTCATTTGTTTGTAAAACACTTGAAATATGATGATGAATAAAATCAGGCCCGGATTAAGAACTCAGGGGCCCCTGGGCACATTATCTTGTAAGGCCCCCTACCTGGCCGCACCCCTATAGTTAAATTAAAAAAATAAGAATAATATAATAATTTTTAAATAAAATGAATCTATAATTTGTTGCCCACATATTTAAATAAATGATATATAGTACATATGTATTTATAGTCTGCAAAGATTTAAATTATTTTTCAAAGCATTAAATAAAAATACTAATAAAACTACATATATATATATATATATATATATATATATATATATATATATATATATATATATATATATATATATATATATATATATATTAAGAGTATTTTAGTGTATTGCTTTTACAAACTTTAAAGCATATTATTGCCATGGCATATAACGCACAATGCTTCTCCAATCCAGTTATATGAATCTGAGTTCTATGAATCTGAGTCTTTCATAATACAAACACTGATTTACTGTCTCTCTCCTCCTCTCCTTGTATTTTCTCTACTCTTCTCGTGATGAAGACTTGATTATAAACCTAAAAGTATCCGAAATCACAGACACTATACCTCTTCTCTCCCCTCTCTCTCCTCTTCTGGGCCTTTCTCTCTCTCTCCCTCTCTCTCTCTCCCTTTCTGTCTGTCTCTCACACGATGAATCCAGTCCGCGCTGCGCTGCCGTTAGCCTCCTCCGCCTGGTTAATGCTAGCTACTCATCATTTAAAGTTAAAGTCTTCTTCTGTACTCTCATTCTCCTGATCACGGGTCTGTTTAAAGAAGGTGTGTATGGAAAATGCGTCAATAAAGATGCCTCCTCTCCTCTTTCTCTCGCGTTTGCTAAATCCACTTGTCCACTCATTTTTGATCTATGACAGATATAACGTTACACTAAAGTCCGCTCAGTTTAGTGCGGGTTATTACAAAACTGACGTTTCCGCGCTTGACCAATGACAGCATTCTGTTTAGTTAAAGAAAGAAAGGCAATTTAAATATAATAATAATATTAATATGTGATCGCGATTTTTTTGCTCAGAGGAAATACAGTTGTCTTAGCAATATAGTTTTTGAAGAGAGGGAGGCGCGGCAGGTGCCTATAATAAGGCTAAACATTATTAAATACCCACGAGACACTTGTGACTTTATATCACATTTGCATTATTTTTAAAAAATGTTTCTTTCCTGTTAAAAATAAATATATTTCCAATCTGATATGTAATGGGGAGAAAAAAAGTAGCACGAGTTCAACTGATGGTGGATTCGAACCGATGTTATTGTTAATCGCGTCAAAAGATGGTGCCGTGTGCCTTACAAGGTGCGCCACTGCGGCTACATTTCCTCACTGCTCTTTACTCATCTAGTATCTATCAATCAGGCATCGAAGGGCGTAAACCCTCAATAGCTAGATGCGCTATTTGCAATTAGCCTAAAAAGACACTCCGAAATTGTCTTTTTTTTCTCCCCCCTCGCAGGGCCCCTGGTGCGCACGGGCCCCTGGGCCTGTGCCCATAAGGCCCATTGGTTAATCCGGCCCTGAATAAAATAAAGCAGAGTTCTGTAAATGTAGGACAAACTCAGGGTCATTCTACTTATTCTGGAGAAAAAACACAAACACTAAGCAAACAAACCCATACCTGCTGGTTAATCCCTCATACTCGGTCGTTACTCCCTCATTATACTGGTGTGAGTGGTGAAGTTTACTGGTTAGCGGTGTTTTACCGCTGTTTGCGGGTCATTTGACACTTCATAAACAAAGCGCGCACTTCCGCGTTCAGACACGTGACACTCAGCGCTGCGTCTCATTGGCCAGTTGTCGGTGGTTCTTTTACATAAGCAGTTAATTTATGATCAGCACAATCATAGACTGCATAAATATGATTTTATGAGTAAAAAAAAAAGTTATTTATTGCCATTCCTTAAATATATTATTTTAAGTAATTACCTCCGATTACTCTTGGCATTCACAGCCAGGAAACATAATATTAGAATACAAAATCTGCTGATTGAGCTCAAAAACACAATTCATAGCTGCATTACAGTATTAGAGAAACACTCTTTAAGATGGATGACTGATTAAGATTTGTATGGCTGACAATGTGTGTGTGTGTGTGTGTGTGTGTGTGTGTGTGTGTGTGTGTGTGTGTGTGTGTGTGTGTGTGTGTGTGTGTTTAAATGAGTGACTGACACTAGGTGCGTTCGACTTCATGCGGCGCTGCGCAGATCGATCGAAATCTGTCTTAAAGCGGTGCATTCTGGTTAGAAATCTTGTCCGGATTGATGCTCCGCGACAGCGCTCCGAGATCAGACGGCAAACTCAGACCATGCAGCTTCTGAAGAGCGACTGCAGGAGCTTTGATGACGACACCGATATTACACGATTGGCCGAGTTCACCACATGACAACAAACACGTGTATTTCGGGTTTATAATTGGACAAATTCCGATTCAAAAGTTTCAAAACAAACAATTCACTTTTTACACCCTCTCTATCCTGTACACATCTTGCTTATTAAAAGACTAGAAATATTTTACTGCAGTATCATCTTTTGTTAAATAATCTAGTTATAAAGGTTAGCTTGTTTGCACAGGTTTATTTTTAACTTTTTTATAGACTATTTACTGCATTCATCTTCATGAATGATTTAAATGATCTATTTTAGTGTATATTTTAGTGAATAACCTAAATAAGTCTTACAGACTTGAAATAAGAAAATCATCATTGATCCTGCCACCCTAAAGCTCTCTTAACAAATTAAAGTAAAGAACTATTTTATTAATTAATTATAAAATGGCTTTATTAATATAATATAAATAAATATTTTATTTCCTGTCTAGCAGTTTAAAGGCTACCTGCTCTTTCTGGGAAACTTCTACATAGCTCACTTATTTTACCTTTTCTTCTTTTCAACACAATCTTTTTGGATTAAAATGCTTTTTTGAAAATTCATTTATTATCCAAAATAATCTCATTTATTAAGACCTAATCAAAACACCTTGTTTTGCTTTTTACATTGGAAATTTTTATTTCTATAAATGTACATATATGTAAACCCATTTTTAGCAGATTCAAACAAGAAGTATTAGCCTAAAGATTGATGTTTAACTCCTAGAATTTATGCTTATTGCTTTGTATTTAATAGACCTGTTCGTTTTTATGTTTATATTAACCTCTCATTTCCTCTTATTTCTCTCATGCATTTGTTAGCCTATATGTTATTCATAATTCTCTCTTATTGTTTAAAAAGGAAACACAGTTTGTAGAGACTGTATTCTGTTTTATTTGTAAATGTTTTGTTGTTATAAATAAAAATAACAAAAAAATATGATGACGCCATGTGATCGGTCATCATGACTGCAGCAACTTTGAGTCCCGAAGTGTCCAGCTGTCCGTCTTGACGGCTCCGTTTTCAACTCCGCCCCGCCTGCGCTCGGCTAATCTCGTTGATCACCGGCTGCAGCTGAGCTTCATGTCGAACGCACCAAATGTGTGTGAGTAGTTGTGCGTTTAGAATAGAAAAACTTGTAAATGCTGAATCCAGTCAAATCAGTTTCTCCTCAGTCTGAATGTTTTCTCCATGTTTCCATCAACGGTAAAACTGCAAGCAAAATAAATAACTCTCTCTCACGTAATGACCACACACACTACTGAGCCTCACTCAAGCTTGTTTTGAGGACATTACATCAAAGTTGGATCAGTGTTTACTTAAATTTTGAGCATGACTTCAAATTCAGACGTACATGGGTTAATACATTTGATTTCCACAAAAGTCAGGGGGGGGGGGGGGGTCTTGCAAGTATACAACTTAAAAAATATAAAAGAATAAACTGATTACGCCACCCTGGTATTAAAGGAACCAGAGACCCAAAAGGTTAGCAAAAGGCTACTCAGGCTTGCTGAGACAGACAGGTCAAGACTCAGAATACGTGCAATGTAACAATGTTTATTTTTGCAAAACCATAAAAAGGACAATTAAAACGGTTCAACACTCAGTTTCTGTAGGTTCCCTTAGTAGGCTGCCGGTCCTCCACCTCTCCAGAGCCAAGGCCCCCGCCGCTACGCAACACCAGTGAGAATTGACACTACAAAAATCACAGCACTGCATTAAAAAAAAAAAACAAAAAAAAAAACAAACAATGTGGACGAATCCAATTCAGCAAGCCCACCGCCATCGTACGAGTAATGGAGACTGAAAGCTGTATGGGACTCCGCTCTGGAGAGAGAAGGAGCAAGGCATCAATACCAAAACTTGAGAATGCACATACTATTAAAAAATGCTATAGGTGAATTGAATAAGCTAAATTGGCCATAGTGCAGGAATGTGAATGAGTGTGTATGGATGTTTCCCAGTGAAAGCGTCCGCTGCATAAATCATGCTGTATAAGTTGGCCGTTCATTGCGCTGTGGTATTAATAAAGGCACAAAGCCGAAAAAAATAAACGTGTATATATATATATATATATATATTTATATCGAGAGAGAGAGAGAGAGAGAGAGAGAGAGAGACTTTTTTAAGGTCTCTTTATTACAAAAAAACATTTTAGCTAAAAACAATTTAGCTAATTAAAAAGTACATGACATCTTAAAAAAACTAAAACATTTTTTTTTCTTTTTTTGCTGATACTTACAAATAGATATTTAGAACATTTTCAGAGTCAGCATGACAGATACACTGATTTACACCCCATTTGTAATTAAACATTGCCAGATCATTTACCATTTTGTAAAACCCATACTCAACATTAATGCGAGATTTTATTAGTCCTTTTACAATTAAAAAAGCATCAGTTGAACCTTTGTCATTTAATTTACTTTTTCTTGACAGCCAAATTGCCATCTTTGCTTGCCCGAATAAAAAGTTTAATAGAACATGATGCTCTCTTCGATTTTTATTGTATTTAGGTCCATAAATAAACATTGCAGGTGTAAAGGCCTCTCCAAGGTTTTGGCACCATTCTTCTAGTTGATAAAATATTGGTTGTAGTCTTTTACAATTAAGGAATAAATGGAAAACAGTTTCTGGTTCTCCACAAAAAGGACAGCCCTCCCCTATCTGAGGATCAAGGCGCGCTTTATAACAGTTTGTAGCAACAATACAGTGTACAATCCTCCACTGCAAGTCTCCAGTTCTTTTTTCAATTGGAGGCTTATATAGAGATCTCCAACAGCCTTTTGGGGAGGCATTTGGTCCAATTGTCTCTTTCCATTTGGTCTCTCTCACACTCTGTAGTTGAAACAAGTTTGAGGTTTTCACACACATCACATAGATTGATTTCTTTCCAGCAATGCTAAAAAGTCTTGGTTCTGGTGTTTTGAACGATAATAAACTGTTTTCTGTTTCTGACCAAGTTCTTGTGTTGGCTGATATAACCAGCTCTGGGAATGCAGGAATTGTATTCTCTCCATTGTTGGTTACTAAAGACAAAATGTAATCCGATGGTAATGACTCGACTATCTGAGTCAACAATTTTCCTGTTGCCCGAACAGATCTCATTCCCAGTTTGGATGCTAGATCCTCGGCAGTAATCCAGCCATTCTCAGAAACAAAGTGTCCAATTTTAAATATATTTGCAGTCTTCAAAGCTTTTCTTAGAGCAAGTGAATTGAGAATGTCCAGATCAAGAGCAGGATTGTAAAGTAGGGGTTCTTCTCTTGACCACAGCCTTTTTACACCATTGTGCTCTCTAGAGAACCTAAAAAGAGTCCATGACCTCAACATTGACCTGTAAAAAGGTGTCAGTCCAGACAGGTCTAATTTATTAGTATCCATTAAAAACAAGTGGCGGTCTAGACCCATTTGTCCTGCTCTTCTCAGGATAGCACAGGCTACTCCGGCCCAGCTTACATTTTCTCCATACAAAAGTCTTTGGGTTGTTTGTAGTCGAAAAGCTTTTACTCTAGACATTATATCCACCAAACCTTGTCCTCCTTCCTGTAGGGGTAAATACAGGGTAGCTGCCTTCAACCAGTGTTGTCCCGTCCAAAAGAAATCCACCAGAAGCTGTTGAATTATCTTCACCATATCCTCTGGGGGGTCCAATATCATAATTTTGTGCCACAATGAAGATGCGACTAAGTTATTGCAGACCAACACTCTCCCTCTGTAGGACAACTGGGGTATTAGCCATTTCCAGTGACACAAACGAGCACACACTTTTTCTTTTAAGCCCTCCCAATTCTTTTTCTTATATTCATCAGTTCCTAAAAATACTCCTAAATATTTAAAACCTTCTTTTCCCCACTTTAAACCACAAGGTAGCATAGGACTATTAAAATCTCGCCCACACCATAAGGCATCACTTTTTTCCCAATTAACATTGGCTGACGATGCTTTACTATAGCACTCCAAAACTTCCTTTAAAACCCGAACATCCTCATTATTTCTGATTAAAACTGTGACATCATCTGCATATGCAGAAAGTTTAACAGTAGATTTAAAATCTAACGTTTTAATCTCCAGTCCTGTCAATTTTTCTCTTAGTTTGCAGAGCAATGGCTCAATGACCAGGCTGTAGAGCTGGCCAGAGAGAGGACACCCCTGTCTTATTCCTCTTTGCACCTTTACAGGAACACTTAAACCTCCAGCAACTTTAATCATGCATGTTGCTCCTTTATACAACAGTTGTATTTTTGAAATAAAACCATCACCAAATCCAAAAGCTCTTAAGGTGTCAAAAAGGAAAGTGTGGTCAACTCTGTCAAAGGCCTTTTCTTGATCTATTGACAAAAAACCCAGATCTAACTCATTGTATGAATAACCATCATAAGCATCCCGAATCAAATGCAGATTATCTGTAATAGATCTTTTCATTATACAATATGACTGATCTTTATGTATAATTGTATTTAGTGCCAGATTTAATCTATTTGACAAACATTTTGAAAAGATTTTGTAATCCGAACTTAAGATTGCAACAGGTCTCCAATTTTTTAAAAGAGTTAAGTCACCTTTTTTTGGGAGCAATGTTAAAACAGCTCTCTGACAACTCAAAGGGAGAACACCTTTGCAAACACATTCTTGTAGTACTTCAAATACATATTTTCCTAATTCAGCCCAGAATGCCTTATAAAATTCAGCAGGCAGTCCATCCAACCCTGGTGTTCGTCCTGTGGAAAGCCCCATAACTGCAGCAGTGACTTCCTCAAAAGTAATATCAGCCTCAAGCAAAAGTTCTGGAGTTAAAACTGGGAGATCCTCCAAAAGAAGTCTCCTGCATTCCTCATTAGAAGGTTCAGAGGCATATAAATCAGAATAAAAATTTACAGCAAGTCTGCGCATTGTTATTGGGTCTGAAATGTTGTGTCCATTATTATCTTTTAAAAAATGCATCAGTTTTTCTTGTCCCGTTTTTCGTTCTAAACTAAAAAAAAAGATGAAGGTCCATCCATATCTCTTATTTTTAAAAAACGACTTCTTATCAGGGCTCCTTTAACCTTTTCATTTAAAAATGAACTCAACTTCTTCTTTTTCTCAGTCCATCTATCTTGAAGAGTCAGGGTATCATTTTCATTCATGCTCTTTTCAATGTCAATGATTTCATTTTCTAACCACTCCAAAGTTTTCTTTAAAACCAATGAGGAATGAGATGTATATTGCTGACAAAAACTACGGATATGAGCTTTCCCCACTTCCCACCATTCAATAATATTTTCAAAACAAGATTTTTCCATTTTCCAGGTCTCCAAAAAATTCTGGCAAAAATTTTTATCTTCAAGAAGTTTGACATTAAAATACCAGTAATAACTCTTATGTTTTCTCTCTACCAGCATACAGTCAACTGTTATTAATTTATGATCTGAAAAACATATAGGGATAATTGATGCATTGGCAACCTTGTTTCTTCCAGTATGTGAAATATAAAATCTATCTAATCGAGCTCCAGACACTTTTCTATTACTGATTTTTATCCAAGTATATTGTTTCTCTAATGGGTTATGTTCTCTCCAAACATCAGAAAAGCAAAAATTTTTTATTATATTTTCTAAAAACGCAGCTGATTGTAAATGAGGTTCTTCTCCATTTCTGTCCTGAATAAAATTTAATGTGCAATTCCAATCTCCCCCTAATATAGCAATGTCACCCTCGTGTTGTTGTTTAAATATGTGCTCTAATTTAGTGAAGAACTGTATCCTGTCTGCTCCTCCATTAGGGCCATAAACATTTACAAAAAAGAAGAAGAAACCCATTATTTCAGCTCTTATAACCAATAACCTGCCAGGAATTTCTTCCTTTTTTGACAGGACTTTTTTTACTTTTAATGTGGGGGAAAAAAGTACAGCCACTCCAGCACTTAGATTAGTTCCATGACTAAGGATTTTTCCCCCACATTATATATATATATATATATATATATATATATATATATATATATATATATATATATATAAATTTCTTTTTGCTATTAATTGACTATAAAGTTCAATCATTATTAAGAGATTAAGTGAATTAAGTTGCATCAGAATATGGCAGGTAAATGTTAACATTAAGTTTGATTAAGCTTAAACATAAGACTTAGCCTGAGAGTTAGCCTGCCCTTGACCGTGCTAGTTTCCCAGCATAAGTTGCCAGGGTAACTAAGTTTGAACTATCGTAAATTTGATTTATGAAACCGAATCGGCCATTAATAAACCTGACTTACCAAAATAAGCCTGGCTTTTTCTGTAAGCTTGGTTTATGGAATAGCCCCCAGGTCCTTCATGATCAGCACAATATACTGTATAAAATGAGTATTTAATAGAAAAAATATATTTATTATGCATATTACTGCTTTTCCTTTATTATATTATATTATATTATATTATATTATATTATTACTTTTGTTTCTGATTTACTTATGATGCTGTCAACACAGCCATGGTAAAAAAATATATATAAATATAAAATGTAAAAATGTGCTCATTGAGCTCAATCAAAAATACACTTGATAGCTGCATTACAGTATTAGAGAAACACTCTCTTTAAGATGGAGAAACACACACATTTGGATCATTGTGAGTGTTTTTGAAGATCAGAAACTCTAATAAAACATTTCCAAAAGTGAAATCAAACCAGTGATTAGAATCTGCTTTATCCAGTGAACACACTCTGTGCTGGAGTTGAATGTCAATTTAAGAATTATAATAATAATAAAAATAATGGGGCGAAGCAGTGGTGCAGTGGGTAGTGCTGTCGCCTCACAGCAAGAAGGTCGCTGGGTCGAACATCGGCTCAGTTGGCGTTTCTGTGTGGAGTTTGCATGTTCTCCCTGCTTTCGCGTTGGTTTCCTCCGGGTGCTCCGGTTTCCCCCACAGTCCAAACACATGCACTATAGGGGAACTGGGTAGGCTAAATTGTCCGTAGTGTATGAGTGTGTGTGTGAATGTGTGTGTGGGTGTTTCCCAGAGATGGGTTGCGGCTGGAAGGGCATCCACTGCGTAAAAAACTTGCTGGATATGTTGGCGGTTCATTCCGCTGTGGCGACCCCGGATTAATAAGGGGACTAAGCCGACAAGAAAATGAATAAATGAATGAATAAAAATAATTGTGTGTGTTTATAAGAGTGACTGCTTGTTTGTGTGAGTGACTGACAGTATGTACATATGTGTGTGTGTGAGAGAGAGATTGACTGTGTGTGTGTGTGTGTGTTTATATGAGTGACTTGCTGCTGTTATTTGAGTGACCAACAGTATGTATGTATGTGTGTGTGTGTGAGTGTGTATGTGTGTGTGTTTATATTTATTTTAGTGACTGGCATGTGCGTGCATGTACAGTATGTGTGGCAGTGTGTGTGTGTGTGTGTGTGTGTGTGTGTGTGTGTGTGTGTTTAGAAACTTTGACCTGCTCAATCCAGTCTAACCAGCTTCTCTTCTCCTCAATCTGAATGTTTCCTTCATGTTTGTTTCAACTATAAAACACCACACACTTACACACTTGCACACGCACACGCACACGCACCCACACACACACACACACACACACACACACACACACACACACACACACACACAGCTTTATCTTTTACTGGCTAATCTGCAGTTGGCTCTTCAGACTCAGTGTTGATCATTGATAATACTGTTGTTCTGGTTGTGTGTCTACTGAGAGTGTGAGGGTCACCTGTACTCTGTTCAACTCTCCAGAACAGCGTTTTGGGAATAACACACACATTCACACAATCATCTGTTCATTTACAGAGATTCAAACTGAAAGTGATTTGTTCTTCAGATTTGTCGAGTGCGTCAGCTCAAGAGTCACAATGGTCTTTCGGATCCTCTACTATTTTGAGAGCAATGAGAGAAGATCACTACTGGTGGCGACAACTGAAGAAGCGTTTCAGCAAACCACTGTTAGAGAGTTAAAGGAGAAAATCAGAAGAAACCACAATATTAAAGCAGGTAGGCTACATGTGTTTCTTCTGTCTTTAAAAGAACTAAATACTAAATGTCAATCTTGTTTGAAAACTGAAGATGTAAATCTATGTATTTTTTATTCTCAGCTTATTTAAAAAAATCTCAAATAGAAAGTGTTTGTTTTTGTCTCCTGTCAGATGCAGATAAACTCATTTTAAGATTTGTATCTGAAACACTGGAGGACAGAAAGACTCTCGGCTTCTACGGGATTGAACATCAGTCTCTTCTGTTCGTTTACTTGATACAATATGGAGGAGGAGGTACAGCATGAATAACATTATAATTTCTTATAATAACTTATTTATAATTTATTATAATTTATTTATAATTAATAATTGACATGATTGTTGTGACTTCACCATTACACTTTACACTCCTGACATCAATGCTTTTCTAAACTTATAAATCACAAAATAAATATTGTTTATTAGGCTGAGAACTTTCACCCATAATAGATAAATAAACATTAAACTTAATAAACAAACAAACAAACAAACAAACAAACAAACAAATTCTTTGTGGTAAAAATTATGATTTTTAAGCTTAAATCCAGTTCATGTATTGCCAACACTGATAATGTTTTTATATGTTATTGCTGCTATTATTATTATTATTATTATTATTATTATTATTATTATTTTTATTATAAATTAAATATTTAGAAATAACATTATAAAAATGACACCATGTGGACATCAAAGGGATTCCACCATTTATTATTGTTCAGTAATTTATTGTCTTCATTCTTCACAGGTCCACTTCCAACTGATAAAGAGTTTCCCAGATCTGAATCCATGGAAAGATTACATTTGAAGATGTGAAATAAAGTGAAAGACTTCAGTATTCAGAGTCAATTAGAATGTTTTATTCCACTGGAAATATTAGAAGTAGTGCAATAATGCTGTGTAATGCTGTGCTTGTTTTCACTGACATGTGAAAATAAATAAGAGAAATAAACTTTCATTTCACATGTCAGTTTTGCACAGGAGTATTTAGTAATGTGTTGTTCTTGCAGTTTATGGAGGAGATGCTGGTCAGATACACAGTATATTTAGATATAAAATATATAAATTAATGTGTGTGTGTGTGTGTGTGTGTGTGTGTGTGTGTGTGTGTGAGAGGGAAAGAGTGTTTCTCTTTTTTGTACCAGTTCTGATATATTAGATATACAATGTCAGTGTATACAAGCATGTGTGCACACATGTTATTAGATTAGATTAGATTCAGCTTTATTGTCATTACACATGTACAAGTACAAGGCAACCAGTTTAGGTGTAACCAGCAGTGCAACAGCAGCAAGTGCAGGATACAGGTATCAATTATAAAGTGCAGTTATAGAAAAACTATGGTGATATTTACAGATGGATGTGCTATCAACATTATATACAGGTTGGATTAGCTATGAACAGATTTATAATAAATGAATACATGTACAGGCTGCTATTAATAATCAGAAGCATGCAGATAGTACAGGGGGGTATTCCAGAAAGCTGGGTTAACTTACCATCTGCTAAAACCTAAACTCTCGGTTGATTTACCCAAAACCTGCTTACCGCGAGTATGTTGGTTCCAAAACAGGTGACAAGAGTTAGTTAAATCAACCTCCTGAAGATAACCGCGGGTTAATGCGCGTGCACGGCACACACCTGAAGGCATTAGGTGCGTTCGACATGAAGCTCAGCTGCAGCCGGTGATCAACGAGATTAGCCGAGCGCAGGCGGGGCGGAGTTGAGAACGGAGCCGTCAAGACGGACAGCTGGACACTTCGGGACTCAAAGTTGCTGCAGTCATGATGACCGATCACATGGCGTCATCATATTTTTTTGTTATTTTTATTTATAACAACAAAACATTTACAAATAAAACAGAATACAGTCTCTACAAACTGTGTTTCCTTTTTAAACAATAAGAGAGAATTATGAGTAAAATATATAACAAATGCATGAGAGAAATAAGAGGAAATGAGAGGTTAATATAAACATAAAACGAACAGGTCTATTAAATACAAAGCAATAAGCATAAATTCTAGGAGTTAAACATCAATCTTTAGGCTAATACTTCTTGTTTGAATATGCTAAAAAGGGTTTACATATATGTATATTTATAGATATAAAAATGTCCCATGTGAAAAGCAAAACAAGGTGTTTTGATTAGGTCTTAATAAATGACATTATTTTGGATAATGGATGAATTTTCAAAAAAGCATTTTAATCCAAAAGATCGTGTTGAAAACAGGTAAAATAAGTGAGCTATGTAGAAGTTTCCCAGAAAGAGCAGGTAGCCTTTAAACTGCTAGACAGGAAATAAAATATATATTTATATTATAATAATAAAACCATTTTATAATTATTTAATAAAATAGTTATTTAGCTTAATTTGTTAAGAGAGCTTTAGGGTGGCAGGATCAATGATGATGATTATTTTATTTCAAGTCTGTAAGACTTATTTGAGTTCATATTTAGGTTATTCACTAAAATATCCACTAAAATATATCATTTAAATCGTTCATGGAGATGAATGAAGTAAATAGTCTGTATAAAAAAAATTGAAAATAAACCTGTGCAAACAAGCTAACCTTTATAACCAGATTATTTAAAAAAAAAGATGATACTGCAGTAAAATATTTGTAGTCTTTTAATAAGCAAGATGTGTACAGGATAGAGAGGGTGTAAAAAGTGAATTGTTTGTTTCGAAACTTTTGAATCGGAATTTGTCCAATTATAAATACACGTGTTTGTTGTCATGTGGTGAACTCGGCCAATCGTGTAATATCGGTGTCGTCATCAGAGCTCCTGCAGTCGCTCTTCAGAAGCTGCACGGTCTGAGTTTGCCGTCTGATCTCGCAGCGCTGTCGCGGTACTTTAATGCCACATGTGACAGTCACGTGGCATCGGCGCAGCATCAATCCGGACAAGATTTCTAACCAGAATGCACCGCGGGGTCCGGCCAAGATGGCTACCTGATCAGACGTGTTTGTTCGAGCTCCTGCACCATAAGTATTTAGATAGTATAAAAGAACTTTTAACTTGTCGTACATAGTGTTTATCGTTTTAAGTAGTTGTTAATTCTACGTTTTTCCCGGAATCGCGTTGTCATGGGGCGTAAACGTGGTCACTCAGGTAATTCTTCGGCTGATGCTAAGACGGCTAACGTTAGCGTTAGCTTTAACGCATGCTCACCGGCCACTACGGGCCATGATTATGTTGTTTCCTGCATGAGCGAAGATGATGCCTTCTGTTTAGCTGAAGAAGAGTTTCCTGCGCTGCCTGTCACTCCGTGTAAATCACCAGTCATAAAGAAAAGAGCAAGTGATGACACTCGAGTTGATATCTCGTCACAGTTGTCAGACATAACTCAGTTAATCAACAGCCGATCAGACGGAATAGAGAAAAAGATCTCGGATATGTCTATTGAACTGAAAGCCGTCGTTGAGAAAGTTACTAATCTTGAGAAACGCATGGATGATGTCGAACAGCCTGTGGCTCATATGCAGCGAAGGATAGATGATATGGAAACTTATTTAAGAAGACGTAATTTGAGGATAGCTGGAATTCCTGAATCTGTGCAAGACATTCGGCTTGAAGTGGTCAAAATCTGCCAAAATGTTCTTCCAAGTGCAAAGGATAAGCTCTCAGATGTTATTGATGTGGTCCATCGTCTCGGGAAGATGCAGCAAGGTGGTCCCAAGGAGCGTCCCAGGGTGACCATTATGCAGTTTTCTGTTCGTTCGTACAGAGATGCTATCTGGAAAGCCGCGAAGAATTCTTCATATTTGAAAAAGAGTGGTCTGCGTTTCATGGAAGATTTCTCAGCGGGAGACCGTGAAAGGAGAAAAAAGTTGTGGCCCGAGGTTCAAAAAGCACGTGCGGATGGGAAGACGGCCTTTTTTGTCGGAGGCAGAGCTTACATTCAAGGACAGGGAGAAATTATCCTGCATTCATAAAGTGCCTTCAGACTTTTAGCATTTTGACTTTTATTGTGCACTTTTCAAACATTGACATGGAATTGTTGCATACAATTTAGAGTCTGTCTCTTATTATATATATTTTATTTGTTATACAAAAAAAAAAAAAAGTTCTTTTTGCAAATTTTTCTCGTTTAAGATGGTGCTGCTCTTTTGAGGGTTTTTTATTTTGAGACCTTTTTTGGAGAATATATTTTCATAATTACAAAAGTTAGCTGAGCCAACAGAACTTTCCTTAAACAGGTTAATTGTTCCATTGTTTGTGTGTTCTTTAAATGTCTTTATCTGTGGTGTCCTTAAACGCCAGGGGTTTAAGAGATGCTGTTAAACGCAAGACCTTATTTTTGTTTTCTAGGCAATTTAGTTCTGATTTTGTGTTTTTTCAAGAGTCTCATTCAGAAGTTACTGATGTTAATTTTTGGAAATCGCAGTGGGGTAGCGAGATATGGTTCTCACATGGTACAAACCACTCTGCTGGAGTATCCAGTTTAAAAAATAATTTTGCAGGTGATGTGTTGCACACTTACTGTGATGAAAGCGGGCATTTTATTTTGTTACTTTTAAAGTGTTTTAATGTGAACCTTATTCTTGTTAATTACTATGGGTATAATTCTAAAGCTGAAAATGATCAATTACTATTTATTTTAGAAGATAAGCTTACTTATTGGCAGTCAAAATTCCCAAATGCATATTTAGTGATTGGTGGTGATTTTAATACTGTCCTAAATGAATCTCTTGATAGATGGCCACCTGGTCGCTCGTCAAATTCAAATACAACTCTGAAAGCTTTTATGGATAGGTTAGAGCTTATAGATATTTGGAGGATTCAAAATGTAAATAATAGAACTTATACATGGAGCAATAAAAATTATTCTAGACTTTCAAGAATTGACTTTTGGTTAGTCTCCAGAAACCTTGATAAAGATAATATTTATATTGATATCTCAACAACGCCACTAACAGATCATAAGGCTGTTTCCATTAAAATCTTATTTTCTTCTGATTCTAAACTTAACAAGGGCTGCTCTTATTGGAAAATGAACAGTTCTTTACTTGAACATAATGAGGTTAAAGTAGAGCTAGAAAGGCTTATAGGTCTTTATTGGAATAAGGCTAAACAGGAAAGCTCATTTGGTATTAATTGGGAACTGTTAAAATATGAAATTGGAAAATTCTTCAGAAAATTTAGTGCTAATTTGGCTAAAACTAAGCGTCTTGAGGAAACTAATATTGTTAGCGAAATTTCATCTATTACCGGGATCCTGCCTGAAAATCTCTCTGATAACCAGAAGGAACACTTAATTGATTTGCAATTCAAGTTGGATAATTTATACAAATTAAAAGCAGAAGGGGCTTTTATAAGGTCAAGGCAAAGGTGGCTTGAATATGGTGAACAAATGTCTTCCTATTTTTTCAAGCTTGAAAAAAATAGGTCAAAACATAACTCTATTTGTCAATTAAAAATTGGAGAGCTTGTTTCTGAAAATCCCAAAGAAATTTCCCAACATTGTTATGAGTTTTATTCCAATTTGTATAAATCAAAATTTAATCTAGTTGATCTGGATACCTTTACAACATTTCTTGGTGATATTAATTCTATTAGTAATGATGAAAAAACTGTGTGTGACTCACCAATTACTATTAGTGAGGTTAAGGAAGCAATTTTGCATTTAAAAGGTAACAAGTCACCTGGTAGTGATGGGATAACAGCCGAATTCTATAAACTATATTCTGATTTAGTATCTCCGTTCCTTCTCCAAGTGTTTATAGAAGGTTTAAACTGTTCTGAGCTCCCTGTTAGTATGAAACAAGGTGTCATTTGTTTGATACCTAAACCTAAAAAGGATACACTTCTTTTAGATAACTGGAGACCCATCAGTTTACTTAATAACGATTATAAATTGTTTGCCCTTATTTTTTCAAAGCGTTTTAAGTTGGCTTTACACTCCATTATTGATGAAAATCAGTCAGGTTTTATGAAAAATCGTCACATTTTTAATAACATTAGACTTGTTTTTGACCTAATTGATTATTCAGATTTTATTCAAGATGATAGTTTAATTTTGTTTTTGGATTTCTTCAAAGCTTTTGACACCATTGAGCATCCTTTCATCTATTTTTGTTTAGAAAAATTCGGTTTTGGACCCTACTTTTGTAATGCAATGAGTACAATGTATGCTGGGGGAAATAGCTCAGTGAAATTAGGACATGGAACTACACAGAGATTTCTATTAGAAAGAGGAATTCGGCAGGGCTGTCCAGCCTCTGTATACTTATTTCTTATAGTAGGCCAAGTCTTCTGTCACTTTATTAAGGCAAGTAAACTAGATGGAATTCAAATTGCTGGACGAAATATTTTAATTAGTCAGTTAGCGGACGATACAGCCTTATTTTTAAAAGACTCAAACCAGGTTCATCAGGCTATCAAATCCATTCAGTTGTTCTCTAAAGCCTCGGGTTTGCACCTTAACCTTAAAAAATGTGAAATATTAGCTTTAAAAAACTCTCCCCTATTATCTGTAGAAGGTATACCAGTTAAAGAAGCCGTTAACTATTTAGGTGTTGTCATTTCAAAAAAAGAACAAGACAGAGTTTCCTTAAACTTTAACCCTGTTTTTGAAAGGATTAAAAGTAAATTCAATTTTTGGTTATTAAGGGATTTGTCCTTAAGGGGCAGAGTTCTTCTTTCAAAAGCAGAAGGAATTTCTAGATTAACCTATTTTGCTTCAACCTTATATCTAGATAATAAAACAGTCAAGTCTATTGATACGATTTTATTTAATTTCTTATGGAAGAATCGTGTACACTACATGCGCAAATCTGTTGTTTTAAATTCCCTTAAAAATGGGGGTCTTGACTTTTTGGATTTCTCTTCTCTAAATAATACTCTTAAAATTAATTGGTTAAAGTTTTGTCTAAATAAACCTTCTTTCTGGAATTTTATTCCCAATTTTATTTTTGACCAACTTGGAGGTCTTTCCTTTTTATTATTATGCGATTATAAAATTGAGAAATTACCAGTGAAGCTCTCTGCTTTTCATGCTCAAGCCTTGTTGGCGTGGAAACTGATCTACAAGCACAATTTTTCACCACAACGTTATTTTATTTGGAACAATAGATGTATTTTGTATAAATGCAAGAGTATCTTTTTGGAGAGGTGGTTTGAAAAGGGTATTGTTTTAGTTTGTCAATTGTTTAACACTCAAGGGTATCTTATGACATATGACGAGTTTCTTGTACATTTTAACTTTCCTGTAACTCCCAAGGAATTTTCTCTTGTTTTCTCTGCAATTAATTCTAATATTGTTTCCTTATTTAGAGGTGTAACTTGGATTCATAAGCCCATAATCAAACTAGTTGATACAGTGTGTGGTAAAACTTGTTTCTCACAGTCTAAAAATAACAAATCTATTCGCTCTCTATTTGTAAATCAAGTTGTATCTAAACCTTGCTCTATTGCCTATTGGAATAATTTTGTAAGAATTCCTAAATGGGAAAGTATTTGGTCATTGCCTCACAAATTTTTGGTTACAAATAAGATAAAAGAAATATCTTTTAAACTAATTCATAAATTCTATCCGGTTAAACATTTCCTAAGTAAATTTAAAAAGGATATTGATATAAATTGCTCTTTTTGTTCTTTGCATTTGGAAACTGTACCCCACCTTTTCTGGCACTGTGGTTATGTTAAAAAGCTCTGGTATGATGCTTCTGTTTTTATAAAGAAAAGGGTACTCTTTAACTTTAATTTACATTATGAAACTGTAATTTTTGGGTATTTTAATTATGATAATTTGAATAATGAAGCTTTTGTTATTAACCTATTTATTTTGCTAATTAAGTTTCATATTCATAAGTGTAAATTTTCCAACAAAAAACCTTGTTTTACTGTGTTTTATAAGGAACTGAAAAATTACTTTTGCACTATTCAGCATAGTGCTAATCGAAAGGCCATTAAAACTGTCCAACTGTGCTCTAGTTTCAAAATATTTGATTAATGTAAAGGTCCTGCTTGTTTATATTTGTAAGAATTTTTAGTTAAGTATTTATACTCTTATTTTTATGTTTGTTTTATTTTATTTTATGTATTGATGTTATCATTTACTTTCTATCACCCTGGCATTGTTTTGTTTGCTGTATTGTCATGTATATGTTGTTTAAAGCATAATAAAAAAAAAAAAAAAAAAAAAAAACCAGAATGCACCGCTTTAAGACAGATTTCGATCGATCTGCGCAGCGCCGCATGAAGTCGAACGCACCTATTTTCAGTAGATCGCCGAATTCACGAGTCACCATAGAAAGTCACGGTGAGAAAAAAAGGGCAACACACTTTACAGAGGCGAAGCTGGAGGTTTTAAACACAGAGATTACACATCTGCTTCAACGAAGGAAAGAAATAAAGAATAAGAAATAGATAAGAAAATAAAAAATTAATAATAAGAAAATTTATTAGTTCATTAAATTACACATGCCACCCTCCATTTTGTTGTAATGATAAATTAAACTACTCTTTAACATCCTTTTTGAGTATGTTGTGTAACCATTCATGCATTTATTTTTCTTGCCATTAATTTCTTAAGGCCACAATATGTCTATTGACTAATAAGGCTTATAGAAATTGTAATCTTTCTGGAGCTAGAACTCTGTCCAAAGTCATTAAACACAGAAACATTATCATAAAAGGTAATATTTAATTACTGGAGCTCTTTATTTAACACTCTAGAATATTCTTTCTGTCATGCAGCTAATAGAAAGAGGCCTGTCTAACTGCTGTGTCCTATAATAAAGGCTCATCAGTGGTTGAGTTTTTGACTTAAACCACACACTCTGTCACTGTTGTAAGTGATTGTTGTCAGATAGCTTTAGGCACTTTTTATTTTGCATGCAGACGAAGTTCCTTCTGCCTCAACTAACAAGCAGTGTAAGAATTTTCTGCACTTTTCCATATTTGAATATTACTCTTGGATCACAAAATCTTTTATCTACATATTTAAATTCTAAAGTAGCTGTATAAGGTCCATCTTCAAAGATAAAGTCACATGAGCATCACCTTAAGGTGAGAAATGTATATGAAAAATATGTTACACGTTGAAAGGTGCGTGTGTAAAGCAGTGTACAAAATCATTCATTTTATTTCAGGAAATGAAGAAATCAACAGACCAAACTATTTGATTAAACATAGTTTTTTTTGACTAATTATATTTTTTTGCACTCTTCCATTTGTTTTGTCTGCTTGGGTCACTGAGATCTCCTCTGGGTCAGGCTGCAGGTACGTGTCCTCGTATAAGGCAGAAAAGGGGATCTTTTGTCCTCCAGCAAGTAACAATGTAGTGCCCAGTAATGATTGTATTTTATAATGCAAATATAATAAAAATAAACATTGTGTTGAGCAACATTTGCTTTATAGTTTTTTTTTTTTAACTATATTTGTATTATACACTTGAATCACTACTTCCTGAAAATCAGCCATTTAGCCTCAACATATAGTGATGAGGTCAACACATTCTCACTCCCAACTCGTCATATACTGACGCTTGGTCAGGAACCCTCGGCGTCAGTTATTGACGCACAGGGTACCCCTTTAGCGTCATATTTAGACGTGCAGGGATTCCCTATAGAATCTGTGCCTGAGCCTGAGGCGTCATAGGGAGACGCTGGAGGCTCGTATAATTACCAATAGATGTCAACGCAATTTTTAAAACCTGATTTACGCCTATTATCTTAGTTTTCTTATTTTAAAAATATGTAATTTTTATTTTGTTCACGAAAAGCGTCTGTAAACTGGGTCGAAACTACTGTATGAATAAACTTCGGTCCACGTGACATCCCTTCACGGTGAGTTTAACGCCGCTCTGCTATTGGTCAAACTGCATCAGCGATGAGTTCTCAGATGAGTTCAACTGTCAACATTAAATATTACGTTAATGCTGCATAATATATTTTTATTGGAGATTAGTTGGTGTTTATAAATATGTTATCATTTACTTTATATTTAATGAGTGAAAATATATTCGGTTGTCCAGTTTAGGGTAACTATGTCTAATAAAACTTTGATTCATTCATATTATTTATTATTTTTTTACTTTAAAAAATATTACATTTCAAGTACTAAGTTTAAAAATGTTTTCGGCTGATATTTTTCATTTTAAATTATTTATTGAAGTTGGGGTCATTGTATGTGGCGATCTATTTTTTACAGTCTATGCTCGCTATCCCAAGGTTCATTGCGATCCCAAGGTTCACTGCGGTTTTCCACAAGGTAAGTAAAAAATAAACAAATAAACACGATTTGTTGATAAAGCATGTACTGTAAACTAGCGACGTTATCTAATTACATCAAGTTCATTTATTAAAAACATATTTTTCTCACATATAACGTTGGTCAGGCATTAGAACAATATATACATTTTAAGATAAGGAACAGTGTAACCAGATTGTTGTTTTCCACAATAGAATTCGTGCAAAATCTATATATAATATGCAATATGCAACTCTAATAATACAAATGTATTCGTAATTGTTTCAATATTAAAGAACATCAAGTGTTTCCAAAGGTTTATTGTAAAAACAATTATTTTCCATGCCTTTAAAGGAAAAAAGGCAGAAATTTTGCCTGTCTGAGCACATTTTATTCATTGTACAACACAAAACTAAACAAAAAAATAGCTATATCTACCACACACACACACACACACACACACACACACACACACACACACACACACACACACACACACACATATATATACAGGTGTAAATTATAAGGTGTTCACTGTTCAGATATGAATATTTTTTCTTTGCTCTTTTCAGGTTCTTTAGATTTCTTTAAAAATCCAATTTTGTTTTCTAATAAGCAAAAAGTAGAATCACTTTACCCATGTTTATATGTTAAATTGCACTTGTCTCTATGTCTGTTAACACATTTATATTTGTTTGATTAATTCTTGTGTCTTTCAGCCTGTTTCTGCCTATCACCATGAGTGATTCCTTTATACTCAGATTTATTATCAAGATCTCAATTATAAGCTCAAGTCTTGATGACAACTTGATGATCTGCAGGAAAAACCACCATGTAAGGAAGGCCAAGACCACTCTGGAATCAGTCAAGGGTTAGTGAAGTTTTTCATTCCATGTATATTAAATATCTACATTTTTTAGGCATATGTGATTGTATGAGATAAAATGCATTTATTCTTTCACTACTATTGTAATAACAGAAAGAAACGCATTAGTTTTACTATTACTATTGTTTATGACAAACATTATAAACTACAGTATAAGCTCACAAAATATTGTGGCCTAACTGTTTAAACTATTTGTTCTGGGTGTTGATAGTGGCCAACCATTTTTTTTCTTTTTCAGAAAGTATTTTGTTTTGTCTGATTTTATGACACCTTATAGGCCATCAACTGCCCACATTGGGGTTTAGGAAATTAGAACTGCTTATGCTGCTTGTCTACTTGTCTTAGGATAAGTTAGAAATGTTATAAATGTACATTTTTTTGTTGTTTTTATCTGGTACAGCTCATAGGAACTCCAATCTTCCCAACTGTGAGAGGGCCTTGCTCCAGTGACTGTTGGTGTGTACTTCATTGTTTCCATTAGTCCCTGTATCTGTAGACCTAGGTGACAGTGGGCTAGAGTAAAATTTTGGTTTTATTTAAACTAAGGCATACTGATGGCCTTTTTATCTCAGATTTGGTCATGCAAGTATTAATATATCCTAAAGTATTTTTATATTCTTTCTATTGGTGGAAAAGATGTTGGTATAATTATTTTTAATGGACTGCTAAGATCTCAGCAGACATTTTTCTGAGATATTCTTGAGTGGGAGTCTGTGCAATACAAGGTGGATAGTATTTGCAAGGAAGAGCCCTTCATCTGTTCTGCTTCCACACTAGATTTACTGCCAATTTAAATAGATATGAACCATAAGCATAACCATTTCAAGAATGCACGAGGTACTTTAAACTGTATGTGTTGAAACTAAATTAACAAGAAAACAGCTCTGTGATGTTCACCTAAGAAAATTAGATTAGAAGATATAAACTGTCATGCACTTGTTCTGTACTGTTTCATTCCTTTTTCAAACACTGGCATTTTTGAAGGTTTATTTACAGCTAAGGATTAAGGATTGACAGGAAGATGTGTGGACTACATCAACTAATGACACTACCTCCAAAGAGTTGCAAAAAGCTGTCCAAAGTTTCAGCACCATCTTTAAGCCCATGATTTTAGTGTGTTTCATGCCTAATCACATGAGTTTATATCTGAGATAGATGAGCTATATGATTATCTTAAACTGATCTACAGGTAAATGCCAAAACTTATTGGTTTACTTATTTATTTATTTGTTTGTTTGTTTGTTTGTTTTTTTGTATATGTTAACCAGGTGAAATGGAGTGAGGCATACCAGGATATGCCTGGTTTTACTCTTGGGAAGGAGGTTGAACAGTGCAATATTTCTTCTATAGGATTGCAGTGACCAGACATGCTACTGTAACTCTCATGGTCATGTGCTGGAATTAGCAGATATTCAACAATTTGGCCATCTCGCTGACCTATTGATATCAGAAGGTAACAATATCCAGTTGAATTTGTTTTAGTTGTTCAGTAACCTATTTAAATAGTATTGTGATTTTTTGATTGCTTATCATTGTAGACCGCAACAGCTCTGCAAAGCAAGTTGCAAAACAGAATCCATGAAACTGGCAGTGACCGGAAACCAGTTGGAAGACTTTGGTCTGTGATGTAGAGGAGTGGGTAGAGGGTGAGGAAATTCTTATTAATATTACATGTAGTCATGAAAAATTATAACTGTTACTATTATTGTCATTTTTTCAGTAGCAGAAGCAAAGACAACAAACAACAAAAGTGATATGGATGTCTTCATCATATGGCATGGTATGTACACTAGACTTCTGTCAGTGTTGATTCTTTAAAAGTTGACGTATAATCCTTGTTATACAACTTTCTTTTCATAAATATATTTCAGACTCTGCTGACCCAGCAACAAAGAGGAGGGTGTTCAACATCATCCTGCTAGTCAGGATTCTTCAGGAGCAGTGGATTCTTGTGGCAGAGATGGCCAACCACTATAAATACCTTTCAACTCATCCTGGTTCCTTCAAAGAACTTTCCTGCTTGTTTGCTACTGAAATGTACTGGTATGTATTTGTATTATTTGGCACAGACATAAGCATAAGGTTACCCAGTCCAAAGGATATTAATATATTTTAATGTTGTTGTGTTCTTCTTTTAAGATTCGACATGTGGCCTAAACAAAGAGGGGTTAAAAGGTCTATGGATCATCATTCTCAGAAAGCAACAAAATAACTGATACATAAACAACAATACGATGGTGCAATCTAGAGACCTGCAAGGTACCTGCAAGTTTTGGCTGGAGCAGAGAACATAGATTTTTTTAAATAAAGCTCCAGCTGATGAGTATGACATTGACTGTGGATTTTCTTTTACTGTAATCCAGAAGAGGATGACCTTAACCCTGAATCTAAAGCATGTAATAAAATCTGTAAAAATCAAATAAAATTTTCATCATCTATAACCAAATTGTTGTCTCTTTTTTTTAAATACATAGATATGTACAGTATGTAAGCATTCCTCTAAAATCAATCAGTGTTGTAAATTAAGAGCATTATTGTATGCCTTACTGCTTACAACATATAACGATTTAAGGAACTCTATATTAAAATAAAATTATTACATTAAATGACATTAAGAGCTTTTAAAATATTAATTTTATGATACATTTTTATGATAAATTTAATTTTTGCATATACTTGGGCAAAAAATGTACATTATTATGGTCCACTGCTCAGATACCTCCAGTCAATATGTGGCTGAGTCAGGCAACCAGACTTCTACCTCTGGAAAAATTAACCTATGATTTACATCAAAGATCTGATGGATCCATTTGGTCCTCATGGATTTTTCTAAAAAAAAAAAAAAAAATTATTCTCCTTTTATTTTTGTCTTTACTTTGAAACATTTGTATTCATTTGTTAGAATGTCTAACAAAAAACTGCTGCACTTGTTGTGAGATAACAGTGCCACTGTTGTTATTCTGAAAATAAAAATTAACTTTGTATAATGTTTTATTGAATGCAAGATAAAAAATAAAATATTTTCCAAGAGATGGATTGCGGCTGGAAGAGCATCTGCTGCATAAAAACATGCTGGAAAAGTTGGCGGTTCATAGAGCTGTGGCGACCCCTGGTTAATAAAGGGACTAAGCCAAAAAGAAAATGAATGAATGAAAATAAAATATGTATTTTTAGTAGACATAGAACTACACAGTAACTTATAAATACAGCACAGAACTATTTTACTTCTAGTTTAGATGATTTAAAGGTTTGCAATTTTATTTTGTTGGTTAATGGCTGTGTATTTTTAATCATTTGGAGGTTTGAACTATTCGCAGCATTTGAAAGGATATCTTTTCGTCATTGTTACCTCATTTCTCAATATTTTCATGATTCTTACAATGCAGCAAATCTTGCAATCATTTGATCATAAAGAAAATAATTAACAAATTAACCCACATGCAGGACAAAGACATTATGTGGAATCATTATTAAACACAAGTTCATCCATTGTCATCAAAACATACTGTTACACAAACAGTTGAAGATTTAGAAAGTAAAAATAATCAGATAAAGAGTGGTTTTTAAACAAATACATGTCTTTAAAAAGGTTTATTTATAAACATTTACATATTTTAAGAGCTTTTATCCATATTTCAAATAAAGTGAAAACAATTAAATATCACATGATGACCATTAATGAAACACACTTACAGAAATACATCCACACATATTATTCTGAACTCATAATATTTGTGATGAACATAATCACTATTGCTAATAACTTGTGATTAAAGAAGATACTAATGTTTAGCTTATTTATACAGCTTTTTTTTTTTTTAACCACAACTGTACATGCGACAATACAATTTCTTGTCCATGTTGAAGATAATACATATGTTAACTGCCCTTTTACTCAAAGGGGATGAGTAGAGCCCTGTAGAAAAGGAAAAAGTATTCACATTTCAAACGAGAAATGAGTGAGAGAATATCAGCAAGACTATTACCTATGCTATGTTCAATAAATAATGTTGGATATAATAGTCTGATATATACTAATCAAGTCAATAAAATCTGTTTAAAAAAATACTCATTGTAAAATAACAAATTTATGCCTGGCTTTCATATATGTCATAAATATATGCACAATGACCTTATTCAGGTAGTCTTTAGTAAATTAAAAATTGTATTTGTTCCATTTTATTACAAAAAGGCTTTAAACTACATTACCCACAATCCTTTGTCGCTGTATAGATGGGACGGGAAAGACATGGCGCTACAAATTGTAGTTCATTCAAAGGTGTAGTTAGGGTTAAGTTTAGGGTTACGATCTTGGTTAATCGGAAACTATTTGAAACACAACGATAACTCATTGATAAAGGACACTGTTAGTAAAGTGGCAAAGTTAGCAAAACATAGTTAGCAACACGAAGGATCTTTTTATTTGGTTTTGAAGTTATAGTCCAATCACAACGTCGCAATCTACGTCACACTTTGTCTCTATTTGGTAATCTTCCGGCTGAAGGTAGATTAATATAACCTTATATGTATTGACGAGGCTCACACACCGAGTACTTTTGTCAGAATGCTTTATTCTTCTCACATAACTCAACTAGGCTTACCATGGCCTCGTACTGCCATCTAGTGGTCTCTTATGATAGCTCTTCAAAACACCTATCAATACATCTTCCCTTTTTTTTTTTTATTTTTATTTTTTTTTAAACTTGAAACTATAACTTTTTTACATATATATGAACAATTTACATTTCTTCTATTAGCCTTTTTGGTTTTTGTATTTGCCTCTTTGGACGTTCTGTCAGTCTCTCAACATCATTCTTTCTGTCAGTCTCTGTTAACTTGTCTTGCAATTCTGATTGTTCTTTTTGCTTTGAGATTTCCACATCCTGAAAGTCACTTTCTTTGCTTCTTAAGGCTCTCTGAGGCACTTTCAGCAGGTGTCTTCTGTTCCGCCTCATTAACTTTCCATGTTCTGTCAACACTTCATTAGACCTGGGCATAGTCTCTTTTGTCACTTTGGCCAACGGTCCCCACTGTCCATCACATCTCACCCGTACCACGTCTTCTTGAGCCAGTGGAATCAATGGTTTTGCTGTTCTGTTGTAATAGTTAATCTGCCTCTCTTTCGCATGATTCACAGAACTTTGCATCATGTGATGATTAGCTGATGGAAGTCTTGTCCGCAGTTTCCGATTCATGAGAAGTTCCGCTGGTGAAAGGCCATTTTCCATAGGTGATGCCCTGTAGTTAAGAACAGCCAGGTGAGGATCTTCTCCTGTCTCTGCTGCTTTTTTCAACAGGCGCTTCACAATCTGTACTCCTTTCTCTGCTAAGCCGTTGGATTGTGGATAAAGCGGACTCGATGTTATGTGGTCAAATCCATAATTTCTTGCAAAGTCTTTAAAGCTCTGACTGATAAACTGTGGTCCATTATCACTTATTACAGTTGTTGGGATACCATGACGTGCAAATATGGCTTTTGTTTCTACAATTACTTGCTCTGATGTTGTGTTTGACAGTCTCACAAATTCTGGGTAATTTGAATAATAGTCAATAAGCAACAAGTAATCTTTGTCTTTTAGTTGAAATAAGTCCATTCCAATCTTTCTCCATGGTTCCTTTGGTTTGTCATGTGGTTTCATGGGCTCTTTAGGTTGCTGGTATCTGTGTCGCTGGCATACTTCACATTTCTGCACTAATGTCACTATGTCTCTGTGCATACCTGGCCAGTACAGTACCTCTCGTGCCCGTCTCTTACATTTCTCCATTCCCAAGTGTCCCTCATGCACAAGTTTTAACATCTTTTTCCTCATGGTGTTAGGTACGACTATTTTTGTTCCTTTTAGCAGAACTCCATCTAGCACTGTCAGTTCATCTTGAAAATGTTGGTATGGTTTTTCCAACATTCCTTTCTCAGGCAAGTGAATTATTTCTATCACTCTTTTTAAATGTTCATCCTTCTGCGTTTCTGTAGCTATCTCTGCCCACTTTGCAGTAGATACTGGTATCTGTACTCGGATAGAGTCTACGTGAACTTGCACATCCTCCTCTGTGCTGCTTGTGCTATTCTGCAAACTAGCTCTGCTCAGGGCATCTGCCACAATGAGGTGCTTGCCTGGTTTAAACTCAAAGGCCAGATCATACTTCTGTAGGCGTAGCATTAGTCTTTGTATGCGAGGTGGCACTTCTCCTAGTGGTTTCTTTGAGATTGCTATGAGAGGCTTATGATCTGTTTCCAGGATCACTGGTCTTCCATAAACATACTCATGGAATTTCTCGCAGCCAAACACTGCACCTAGAGTTTCTTTTTCTATTTGTGCATAGTTTCTTTCCGCAGACGTCATTGTGCGAGATGCATATGCAACTGGATACCACTCGATGTCATGTTGCTGAAGCAAAACTGCTCCTAAACCCAATTTCGATGCATCCGTAGAGACTTTTAGTGGCTTATCTTGATCATAGAACTTTAAGACAGGTTCTTTGGTCAAACTGTCCTTTAACCACACCCACTCTTCTATATGTTCCTTTTTCCATTGCCACTCTGTGTTTGCCTCCAACAGGTTTCTTAATGACCTTGTATTTGCTGACAGATTTGGAACAAACTTTCCTAAATAGTTTACTAACCCTAAAGCTCTCTGCAGGTCTTTCTTGTCTCTTGGTTCTGGCATTTCTTTGATTGCGCGGATTTTCTCTCTGTCTGGTTGTACCCCTTCTTCAGACAACCTTTCTCCCAGGAAGGTAATTTCTCTCACTCCGAACTCACACTTATTTTTATTCAGTTTTAATCCTGTTTTCTGTGCTTGATTTAGGACCCTGCAAAGTCTTGCGTCGTGCTCTTTCTTTGTACGTCCCCAAACCACCACGTCATCAATGAAAACTCCTACTCCTTCAATTCCATCAAAAAGTTGCTGCACAGTTCTGTGGAATACTTCTGGGGCGGAACTGATGCCAAACGGTAATCTTAAGAAACAATGCCTTCCAAATGGCGTATTAAAAGTGCACAGCTTTGCGCTTTCTTCATCTAGGACCATCTGATAGAATCCAGATGAGGCATCCAATTTGGAAAAGTAACATGCTCCACTCATCGCACTTGTTATATCAGACTTTGTTGGAAGTCTATAGTGTTCTCTTTGAATCGCTTTGTTTAAATCTTTTGGATCTATACACAGTCTTAGATCTCCATCAGCTTTCTCCACTATTACAAGTGAGTTCACCCATTCTGTGGGCTCTTCTATTTTCCTGATGACTCCCTCTTTTATCAGTGTGTCTAGTTTCTTTTTAAGTCTCTCCTTTAAAGCAACTGGCACTTTTCTTGCTGGGTGAATAACAGGTTCTGCCGTTTCCTTCAACTTTATCTTGTGTTCTCCTGGTAACCGTCCTATTCCTCTGAACACTTCTTTATATAGCTTTATCCAGTCACTGTGCATAACTTCTTTGGTGTTTGCATCTTTCTTTTTCTGTTTCACTGTCATGTCTTTGTTTATGACATGAACTCTTTTTATTAATCCAAGCTGCATACATGTTTTCAGTCCCAGTATTGCTTGTTTGTTTCCTTCTACGAGCACAAAAAGAACATTTTTCTTTTGTCCATTATAGGACAAACTTACCCTGCATACTCCCTTTGTCGGTATGGTATTGTTGTCATAGGTTTTCAGATTCACCTTTTTGTCACATATCCTGGGCTTTTTTATCAGTCTTTGAAAATCTTTCATCGGCAGGATGTTTGCCTGTGCTCCTGTGTCTAATTTTAGTAAGACATCAGTACCATTTACCTCCATGTGTGCTATCCATTCATCATTTGAAGTAGTTTGCCCTTCTTTAATTGAGTCCAGGAAAATCGGTGCCTCTTCATCCTCACTGTCGCTTCTCTTTTCAAGGAGTTGAACTTTTTTCTTTGAATAACAGCACTTTGCGAAGTGATTTCTTCCTCCACATTTTCTACAGTCCTTTCCAAATGCTGGGCATTTTCTCAGTGCATGTTTGTTGCCACACTTTCCACAGGCCCTGCTCTCTTTGTTTGGCTTTTGTTGTTTTTTCTTATTTAACATGGCTTTCTCTGAAGCACTACGTACTGTATCCACTTCTGCTGTCTCCTTCTCTTCACTGAATGTCTTCAGCTGTGCCATTGCACACTCTGACGCTTGGCAAATTTTTATTGCCCTATCTAATGTGAGGTCAGTCTCTTTCAACAGTTGCATCCTCACTCTTTTATCTTGTACTCCAATTACTATTTGATCTCTAATCATGGAGTCACACAGCGTTCCAAAATTGCATGTCTGGCTTTTTAATCTCAGATCTGTAACATACTGCTCAATGGATTCTGACTCCTTCTGCAGTCTGTTTCTGAAGACATACCTTTCATAGGTCTCGTTTTTCCTCGGTGTGCAGTATTGTTCAAACTTCTCTATCACAGCCTCATATTTATCTTTTTCTTCTTCAGTAAAGACAAACGTGTTATACACATCCAGTGCACTGCGTCCTGCCACTGTTAAGAGCAACGCAATCTTCCTCCGTTCATTTCCATCCAGCCCTATAGCGAGCGCATAAAGTTCAAAACTTTGTTTAAAAACTTTCCAGTTCTCATTGACATTTCCCGTCAACTTCAATTCCTCTGGTGAACGGATGTTATTCATCATCTCTCTTTTTAATTTTCGTTATTTCTCCTGGTACCATGTATTGACGAGGCTCACACACCGAGTACTTTTGTCAGAATGCTTTATTCTTCTCACATAACTCAACTAGGCTTACCATGGCCTCGTACTGCCATCTAGTGGTCTCTTATGATAGCTCTTCAAAACACCTATCAATACATTATAATATAACCTAAATATCAAAATGTGTATTAATATTACATGTTATTTAGTGTCTTATTAAAAATAAAAATGTATATTTACCGTGAGATTACTTTGTGGGGGTAACCTGATGTGCAAAATGATCATAGTAAAACCAGATCATAGGCAGTATACTAAATTTGAAACGAATAATAAAATAATAAAAAAGCTTCATGTTTGAAAACATTTCCAGCATTTCCTATAACTAAACCCTGCATCATGTAGGTATACAAATATAAATATATGTCAAACTTAAATGACAAATATAGTGCCCATTAAATAGTAAAAATAGTAGTTCATTGTAAATGAGTATGCAAATAAACACAATACATTTTTAATGAAACATTTATAATTTATTTATAATGCCACAAATAAAATAAATAATAAAAATCACGCAAAAATCAAAAATATATATTTTATAAGTTTTTAATGCAATAATATATTACCATACATATATAAATGATTAAAAACAATTATAATTGAAGGAAATTTATATTTTGTATTATCATTATTATATTTATTTTGTGATATTTATTCATGTCATACATCTGGTATGTCAAGCTCAAGTAAAACTGCACTGCAAAAAAATCTTTTCAAATGATGCCTTTGGAAATGCCATTATAATAAACAGCTTTCACAACAACAACAAGTCAAGTTCATGACAAATGCAAATTATGTTTATAATAACAACTTTCTGAACTTAAACATCAAAAGTAGAATAAGTTCAAAACATATTCAAGTATTTACTGAAGAATAGCAAAAACAATTTGTACAAAACACTGAGAACCAAAGTGTGCTTGGTGAGTCCAGGTGTTTATGCTGACTAGACTGTCATATTGCAATCCGGTTAGCATGAGGAGACTTGGGCGTAAAGTGTCAGCAATTCCTGGAGGGCTCCCATGTGTTATTCCAGGTTTTGCCACTGTAAAGTATTAGAAGTGCACAACATCATTACTGAACAAAGAATGAGCGTTAGGTTTCATTTAGAAAGTTCAGTGATATTTATTTATATATGTAAAGTGTCATTAAACCTGGCACTCTTGAATTAACTGTATAATAGGTTAAACATTTCCAGCATGTTTCCATTTATTCCAAGCAGATCTGTCAGTTCTACAAACTCAGAGATCAGGATAGTAACTGCACTTCTCATTATGAACACCCTTATCCTTCACATACATTTTTATCACCACTGATGTCCACTGTTGTAGTTTTCATTGAAGGGAATGCTGACACAAATTCCAGCATGATTTTTTAAATAGCAGAATATGGGTATTATTGGGCCAAAACCTTAAAAAATATAAGATGCAAGATTTGAATCTTGATGAACATATTGTTAATTCACGTCTTGCAATTTAAAACACATCTCATGTTTGACTCATCAATTATATGAAAACTACAACAGCATACTGTGCTTCACCCTAAAATATTTCTAAATTATAACAAGCTTATTGCTTTACATGGCTAAACATTTATTTTATGCCTGCATGATTCACTGCTATTACTGTAACCCATTACACTCTTAACCCAAACTAGTTGACTTTATTAGAAAACTGCATAGAAACATGTTGCCTTAAATCCTTTATGTTTTTACACAAGGTGAAACTAAACAGCCCACTTTAAATTAACCTAGAACCTTTACAATCTTCTTGAACTTACAGTAATATTTTAATTCAAGTATGGCTGTTAAGTTGTACCTTGTATAAAATGTAAGGGGTTTAAGCCACTGGGTTTCTATACAATTTTCTAGTAAAGTCTACTAGATTGGGTTAAAGGAACAGTTCACTATTTACTCTCCTTTAAGTGGTTGTAAACCTTTTTTAAAAACTTCCAAGTTACTTTGTGTTGAACATGAAGGAAGTTTTTTGAAGAAAGCTGGAAAGCTGAAAACATTGACATACATAGTAATAAAAAACAAATACTATGGAAGTTAATGTTTGCAGGTTTTCATCTTTCTTTAAAATATAATTTTTTTGTGTTTAACTGAAGTAAGCAAGTCAGACATATTTGGAACAAGTGAAGGATGAGTCAATAATGACAGAATTTTACTTTTTGGGTGAATATCTTTAAGAGTATACTGAAAGAAATGTCCTACTCAATGAAGCTAACTTCAGCTGCATGTGTAGCCCCATGAGTACTTATCTAGAAATCAAAACAATAATCACGTCAGTCCCATTTTAGGCCCTTTATATCATATTGGCCACAGAATGGACAACTTAGTGTTGCAATAAAATAAAAAAATTAATAAAACTATGACTTACCACACAATACAAGACAAACAGTGAATTTTTAGCTCTGCCTTTGCTGTACACAAGATGAGGTTCCAGCTTCAACACTGATCTTGAGTGGGGCAGTTGTGCAGCTCTGTGAGGTTGTGACTGTTCAGATGCAGTGCTGTGAAGAGTTCTTTATTAAAAGAAAGTACATTCTTTTAAAAGCTGTACATAATAACAAAGAAAATACAATGATTTTAAATAATGATTAATTCTGAACAAAAACATTACCCTTAGTCAAGATGAATTCATATGTCAAAAGTTTCTGCATCTGAAATGAATAAAAACAGATGTGACATTAGTTAAACCCACTAAACTACTAGATACATCAGTACTGCATTAAGCAGTTGTAAAGTAATGTAAGTGTAGTCCAAAATGAGCCCTAATCTGTTTAAGATAATGATTTAAAAAAACGTTGCTTGTGTTAAAAACAATCCAGCCACTTGTAATACATATGATCAATGGTAAATTTCTGAGAAGGTGCAAGGTAATCCTTGAGTTTTACCATTACCATCATGACTGACATAATATTGGACAAAGAAGACAGCTTGTTGTGCCTCTTTACCACAATTTAGAGATGATAGATTCTTTATTTTATTAAATAAATTGGTAAAGGCCAAATTGTACTGGTAATAGTGTATGATATTCATTGTGTGACATACATCAGCTTAAGTTATACTTGAGCTTTTGTTATGCTATATATATATATATATATATATATATATATATATATATATATATATATATATATATATATATATATATATATATATATATATGTGTGTGTGTGTGTGTGTGTGTGTGTGTGTGTGTGTGTGTGTGTTTTGAGGCATGGAAAATAATTGTTTTTACAATAAACCTTTGGAAACACTTGATGTTCTTTAATATTGAAACAATTACGAATACATTTGTATTATTAGAGTTGCATATTGCATATTATATATAGATTTTGCACGAATTCTATTGTGGAAAACAACAATCTGGTTACACTGTTCCTTATCTTAAAATGTATATTGTTCTAATGCATGACCAACGTTATATGTGAGAAAAATATGTTTTTAATAAATGAACTTGATGTAATTAGATAACGTCGCTAGTTTACAGTACATGCTTTATCAACAAATCGTGTTTATTTGTTTACTTTTTACTTACCTTGTGGAAAACCGCAGTGAACCTTGGGATCGCAATGAACCTTGGGATAGCGAGCATAGACTGTAAAAAATAGATCGCCATATACAATGACCCCAACTTTAATAAATAATTTAAAATGAAAAATATCAGCTGAAAACATTTTTAAACTTAGTACTTGAAATTTTATATTTTTTTAAAGTAAAATAATAAAGTAAATAATAAATAATATGAATGAATCAAAGTTTTATTAGGCATAGTTACCCTAAACTGGACAACCGAATATATTTTCACTCATTAAATATAAAGTAAATGATAACATATTTATAAACACCAACTAATCTCCAATAAAAATATATTATGCAGCATTAACGTAATATTTAATGTTGACAGTTGAACTCATCTGAGAACTCACCGCTGATGCAGTTTGACCAATAGCAGAGCGGCGTTAAACTCACCGTGAAGGGATGTCACGTGGGCCGAAGTTTATTCATACATTAGTTTCGACCCCGTTTACAGACGCTTTTCATGAACAAAATAAAAATTACATATTTTTAAAATAAGAAAACTAAGATAATAGGCGTAAATCAGGTTTTAAAAATTGCGTTGACATCTATTGGTAATTATACGAGCCTCCAGCGTCTCCCTATGACGCCTCGGGCTCAGGCACAGATTCTATAGGGAATCCCTGCACGTCTAAATGTGACGCTAAAGGGGTACCCTGTGCGTCAATAACTGACGCCGAGGGTTCCTGACCAAGCGTCAGTATATGACGAGTTGGGAGTGAGAACGTGTTGAAATAACGTAGTTGACCGACAAACACAGGAACATATATATGCATATATATATATATATATATATATATATATATATATATATATATATATATATATATATATATATTTATTATTTGCTTTTGACGTTCGTTAGTGCACGCAGAATACCCTAAAGGGCACTTAAGGCTGCACTGAAGAGGGGCTCTGGTGTTTATCTAGACTATTCCCCTACAATAAGAAGTAAGAACTGTTTGTTACTTCGAATGGAGGTTTCTCTATGCATTCTGTTTAGTGTTGTTATTTCCGACTGTAAAGTCAAGGGTTCTTTTTTTATTGTATATAGTTCATATGTAGTTCAGACTAGGTCACGAATAACATATACCTTACAGAAAGTGCTTTATAACATGATCACATGCAGTTTCAGGAATATAGGGTGATTACCCTTAATGTGAATGGCTTATACAATCCAATCAAAAGAAGCAAGGTTATCGCAAAGATGAAAAAGGAAAAGTTGCATGTTATATTTATGTAGGAGACGCACCTTAATAATCTAGAACACGAAAAATTAAAACAAAAAGGGTTTAAGAATGTATTTTATTCATCTTACAGGAGGGGAAAACGAAGAGGGGTAGCAATATTAATCTCTAACTGTGTGAACTTCCGCCTGCTCGCTGAATTTACAGACAAAGAGGGTCGATATGTTCTTGTTAAGGGCCTCTTAGATCAAAAAGAAGTTACGTTAATTAATGTGTATATACCCCCTGAGCAAGACAACTCATGCATAAGGGAAGTTTTTCAATTAATAGCTTCTGAAGCATCAGGAGTTTTGATATGTGGAGGAGACTGGAATGCCCAGATGCAACCTAAGCTTGATTCCACTAATGCATTAAAGAGGCTAACCCCTAGAGCAAAGGTAACTAAAAAACTGTTGATGGAACTGGGATTGATAGATGTATGGAGGGAGCTCCATCCACTAGATAAACAGTTCACATTTTATTCCGCAAGCCAAATTTTCTATTCAAGAATTGATTACTTCTTTGTTTTTAATTCAGACAGACACCGGCTAATAGACTGCAAGATAGGAACCAGAGATATCTCTGACCACTCACCTGTTTACCTAACTATACATTTAGATAACAAAAAGAACAACTCACTGTGGCGGCTTAATACAAGTATACTGAATGATAGTACATACAAAGAATTTATTCAAAAGGAAATAAAGGATTATATCGATAACAATAACAATGGGGAAGTATTACCGAGTGTCTTATGGGATGCATCAAAATCAGTGATTAGGGGTAAACTCATAGCTCTTACTTCACATACACTGTAAACCCTAATGCTGTAACTAATTAATTGAGTTGAGTTCTATTAACTTAAATCATTAAAATTCGTTTATCTTAATTAACCTTGATGAGTATTTAGAACTTTTTCTTATTTTTGAGTTTGAAAAAATTTAATCTTTCAAGTAAGGTGAACAATTCTGCTGGGTTTAATCTATACAAAATGTCTCTTTAAAGTTTCATTAACTCAAATTCTGTCAGCCCAGTGATTTTGCGTCTGACGTCATCCAGGTTCACGTACGTGCTCATGCTTCATTCGTTTTTTTCAAGATGGCGGATCGGCCTTGCTTCACACTACAGTAAGTAAAATATTTACAAATCCAAGAAATATTAAATGTATGTTTTAATTAATATAATCACAGTAACAGTTCAATGTAATGTAGAGTTAATCAGGGTGCGTTTACATGTCGTACATTACAGAAAACATGTTTAGCCTCACTTGTTGCTAACTAACGTTAACATTACTGTTTAAAAAGTTAGAATCAGTGCAATGTTAGCGTTAGTTGTAACGTGTTAACTCTGAATTTTAACAGAGTGTGATAAAGACAAAAAATATTTAAAATCGGCAGATTACATTTTTCAAAAAAATTTCAATCTTGGCGCGAGTATGCCTTTTCTCAGCCTGTGCTGAAGTTGTCATGGAGACGCGCGCTCTCACAACCGCATGTCATGGCGCTGCGCTGAACTCCATCCAGTGTGTGAATGTGGTGTTATACTCCAAATTATACTCTCGCTTATACTCCAAATCCTGTAAATATTTAATTAAATCATAATAATAACCTACACTGCTTCAAAATCATAGAACATGAAGAGTTAGTAAAAATTATAAATAGCTCTAAACCAGCTACGTGTATGCTGGACTCAATTCCAACAAAATTACTGAAAGAGCTGCTACCTGCTATAGGAGAACCTCTTCTTAACATTATCAACTCTTCTTTATCTATAGGCCATGTTCCAAACTCTTACAAGCTAGCTGTTATTAAGCCTATTATTAAGAAACCGCAACTAGACACCAACAACTTAGCTAACTATAGGCCTATTTCTAATCTTCCATTTATGTCTAAAATACTAGAAAAAGTTGTTTCCACTCAATTATGCTCTTATCTGCAGACGAACAATATTTTTGAAGTGTTTCAGTCAGGTTTCAGGGCTCACCACAGTACAGAAACCGCCTTAGTGAAAATAACCAACGATTTACTCTTAGCTGCTGACCGAGGGTGCGTCTCGCTATTAGTTTTACTCGATCTTAGTGCGGCATTTGATACCATTGACCACAATATCCTCATAAATCGCTTAAAGTCTACAGGTGTCCAGGGACAGGCTCTACATTGGTTTAAGTCATACTTAACTGACCGCTACCAGTTTGTAAATCTTAATGGACAGCCTTCACAAATCTGCCCAGTAAAGTATGGGGTGCCTCAAGGATCAGTTTTAGGCCCTTTACTGTTTACAATTTACATGCTACCTATGGGAGACATTATTAGAAGACATGGGATCAGCTTTCACTGCTATGCAGATGATACACAATTATATATTTCCACTAAACCTGACGAGACGTCTGAACTTTCTAAACTAACTGAGTGTATCAAAGACATCAAAGACTGGATGACCAACAATTTTCTTCTCTTAAACTCAGACAAAACAGAATTATTACTTATTGGGCCTAAATCTTGCACACAGCAGATCTCGCAACTCAATTTACAATTAGAGGGATACAAAGTTAGCTTTAGCTCTACTATAAAAGATCTGGGTGTCATATTAGACAGCAATCTAACTTTTAAAAACCATATATCCCATGTCACAAAAACTGCCTTCTTTCATCTGAGAAATATCGCTAAATTGCGAAATATGCTATCCATCTCAGATGCAGAAAAGCTAGTCCATGCTTTTATGACTTCGAGACTGGATTACTGTAATGCTCTATTTGCTGGCTGCCCAGCATCCTCTATTAACAAACTTCAATTAGTAAAAATGCAGCAGCCAGAGTTCTGACCAGGTCTAGAAAATATGATCATATCACCCCAATTTTATCCTCCTTACACTGGCTGCCTGTTAAATTTCGTATTGAATTTAAAATATTACTTCTCACCTATAAAGCTCTAAATAATCTAGCTCCTGTTTATCTAACCAACCTTCTGTCTCGCTACGAACCAACTCGCTCCTTAAGATCTCAAAATTCAGGGCTTCTAGTAGTACCTAGAATAGCAAAATCAAGTAAAGGAGGTCGAGCCTTCTCTTTCATGGCTCCTACACTCTGGAATAGCCTTCCTGGTAATGTCCGAGGCTCAGACACACTCTCCCAGTTCAAAACTAGATTAAAGACCTATCTGTTTAGTAAAGCATACACTCAGTGCATCACCTAGCAGGTTCCACACTGGCTCCAACATCTTGCTTTTATACACTATGAACAGCAGCTACGCTAATTATTCTCTTTATTCTCTATTTTCACCTGGGGATACTCATCCCGAGGTCCTCAGATTAGGCGGAGTCACTGATTGGATCCAAGACCAGCGACGTGATGATCCCAAGGATTCCATATCCGGGACCAGGCCATATCCTGAGCTGCTGCTGCGCTGATGGTCGTGGGGAGTGGAGAACATGAGTCTGATTCCAGCGACGCTCCAGGGACAGACGAGTCTTCATTGAGGCCATCTTCCAGCATAAACCACGGCGAATGAAGTTCTGCACAAGACTTTTGGCCAGCGGAGAAATTAAAATGGTCGTGCCCAACTGAGTCTGGTTCTCTCAAGGTTTTTTTTCTTCACTCCCATCAGGTGAAGTTTTTTTTCCCTCTCCGCTGTCGCCACTGCCTCGCATGGTTCAGGATTGGTAGAGCTACGCATCGATGAATTTGCTCTTCAGTGTTTGAACTCTCAGTAATGATTAAATCACACTGAACAGAGCTAAACTGAACTGAACTGAACTTAAACACTAAAACCTGAACCACACTGTTCCAGTTACTATGACCATTTATGTGAAGCTGCTTTGACACAATCTACATTGTAAAAGCGCTATACAAATAAAGCTGAATTGAATTGTTATCTTCGTGATCTGTAGGCACTTCGGAAACGAAAGGCGCAAGAAACGTAACGTTAATCATAACTCAAATGATCTCCGCCTAAACACTTAACGGTATTTTCTGATGACGCGCAAAAACGTAGTCTCAAAACTTAACTCTGTCACACGCAGCTTGTTGCTTGCTGATCCATGTATGAGGATAGCCTGACAGAGAACATTTAAGCTGCGCTCCTCACCTGAGCAGGTACAGAGCAGAGCTTCATTTTACACTACCACATTGAGGTAAAGTTGGTTTTATATTCATACATTCATTTAGTAACAACTTGTGACTCGCTCCATAAATTGTTTACCATGGTACTTTGTCTATTCGTTCTGAAATCACATGCAAGTATGACATGAAAACAACATTACACTAAATGCACTATTTTTTTTTGACTGAACAATGTTGTACTTTGAAAGTCATTGGCTGCTAATATGATTTCACCATTAAGAATATGCAAAAATTACCTTTCTGAAATTATATTATTAAGGAGAAAGTCTGAATGTGTAAATATAAAACTAACTTTACCTCAATCACCAGCACTGATCAACACTTAATATTTCCTCGCGCTTAAGACGACATCTCTGCATATCAATGATTACCTGATTAATGCGATCAGTTAAATGAGTTTAAATGTCATTTAGGTCAAATGTATTTTAAAGGTATGATAAAAGTTTGTTTTTTTCAATCTATTTTTTTAAAATGTTTACTCTGGAGAGAATATAAACAGCCTAAAAAACAAAGTATGCATATCTATAACACATTAATACAAAATTATGTTATTAAATAAAATAATAACAAAACAAAATATTCAAGAAGTGGTAAACAAGACAGTTTTCTGATGTGCAAATTTTGTAGCTTAAAATATATTTATATCTTAAAAATATAAATATTTTAGTCTATATATTTTTACATCATTAGACAATAAGGTAAGTTTTGTTATTTCTAGCTTTTAAAATCAGGCCTTAAATTTCTTTGTCGTCCTATTCAGTTTTAGAAATTTCAATACTGTTTAAATTAAATCTGTGTTCATCGAATTAAAGCAACTAACATGATAATCAGCTCTATTGCTAACCGTTTTGGAGGTTAACGTTAGACATCAGGCAATTGTACTACTTCCACTCTCAGCTAAATGACACTGTGACTTTGTGTACTTACAGAATTGAAGGTCAGGTGTTGCTGACTACAGATAGGTTCTTAAATGGAGGCATGTGAAAGGTGGGTAAAATATTTATTTTGTACTACTATGCCTGGCATATCCAGATAAAATAAATATTACAGTGTATTTATCAATGATACTTTTGCAGCAAGGAAAGTGAAACTTCAGCTAGACCTTGAGTTCAGTTTACAACATGAAGATCCTGCTTTCAACATCTGATCAACACCTGATTTTCATCTGAGGTAAAAAATAGATAAGTAAATGAAACATAATAATAATATTAATACATTTTTTCTAGAATTGTATATTTTGTGGTGTGGGTTTGTTTAATGAAATTCTCTCTTGTTTCTTTTTGCTGTTTGCAGAGTACCAACATGTTACAAATGAGAATTTTCCCCACAAATTCTTTGCAAAACTGGACCACCACCTATTTCATTTGATGACAATTTTAAGGCAAACAGCATCCAAAACTGGCAAGACAGCAGATACCCTGCACTGTAAACGATTTCTGTTGTTTTCACAGTATTATACTGCATTTCTCAACAGTTTTTTACTGTATAAGCTGTGCACAGTGTATTACTGTATATATTGCTGTTTTCACAGTATAATAATGTATTTTCAACTTTTCTATACTGTGAACATGGTTAACAGTATGTTACTGTAGATTTTACCATGAATTTTGGGGAAAAATCAGTTACTGTGCATCTAAATACAGTACTGCAAATGACCAAGAACAACTCCAAACACACTATATATTATGATTATTATGTTTATTTATTTTTAGACAAATTATTTTGTGAAGTTAATAACCTAACCAGTTTCTTCAGACTGTTCAGTGCATTAAACTGTCCCTTGGTTTTCCATTTTTGGGTGCACTGCACCTTCATTTTATAAGGTAACGTAAATATTAAATAATATTTAATAAACATAACTTTGTGCTAAACCAAAACGTAAATTGGAACAAAAATAATTGATTCACGTAACCAAAGACTGTTAAACACACAAAATGATTTCAAAGTCAGCTTTAAATGTCAGAGTGACCAACCTGCTTTAGACGGATTCAAGAATATTGGGCACCCATATGGGCCACCGTAGAGGGCACATATCTCCGCATTTTCAAAACAACATTTTAAAATACGCATTATCTTAATAAATTGTTTAAAACAACTACATTCTCGCATGAAAAACGGTTAAAACTTTATTTAATAACACATTTATTATCTAGTCATCGAAGACAGGGGCATGTCTCAATGTCTAGGCCGATTAAAGCATGAGGTTTGCCGGATACAAAAGTGATGGATCGCCGTCAACCACTGGAGGTCAGAATCTCCCCAAAGCACACTTAAAATTAGACATGATATCTATAAACAAACCACAGATTTAAGTTTGGAAGAACTACATTCTCGCATGAAAAACTGTTAAAACTTCATTTCGTGACATATTAAACACAATATTTATGATATGATCTGGCTTTTCTCATCCGCCATTATATTTGCTTGTTGGTGTGAAATGAACTCTGGGAGAAAAAAACATTAATTCTCAAAACACTTCAAGCGAACCTTATTCTTATTGTTAAAGTCTTATATGATAAAGATATATGTAATATTTTCGCTGGTAAAGTGAAAAAAAATACTATTTTATCAATATCACGTTTGCACTGGTTCGATTCAGAACTCAAACGACACCGAATCGGATTGAACCGTTTGCTCGGGAAGTATTTTATCACACGTGTTCACAAGCACATTCAGCAATATGTGTATAAATGTGTGTGGCCGAGCAGTATAATGAAATAGTAATGATTCATTGTTGTGTCTTACAATAATATACAAAAGGAATCGGTTTTAGGCGGATTCGACTCTTTACTGTTCTAAGGAGCCGATTCATAGAACCGAGCCGACTCGATTCGACCTTCACCAGGCAAGCAACGGCTCTCCTAATTTGAAATCCACCTGTCGCCTTTTCTTCCAGTGAATTCATCCTCGGTAAGTGTTTAAAAGTCAAATTCTGTTCGATAAATGATTGTTTTGTGTATATTTTTGTGTATTTAAAATAATTAACCAAGTTTCTTTAGTTGTAGGTACTTATGTCACGTTATTCGACGCCAGACCGTGTTTGTAGTGTTTGCGAGGTATTAACGTTAGATAACATACTGTGAGTTTATCTTGAGTGAGTTTTTGACCATATAACGTTACCTGAAAAACGTTTAAAGTTAAACATTTAACGTTAAGGTAAGCTCTGGTCTTCATGTGGTCATTTTGACTAAGTTATTATTATGGTTACATTTGTTAACTGTAAGTTAACTTAGTTATTCAAACTAAACTCCCAATGAAACAAGTCTAAACTGTTTTATTAAATTGAGCTGTTCAAATTCAGTTGATGTCTTTTAAGCTAACGTTAATATTAACATAATTCATATTAATTGTCTATTTCTCACTGGTTAATGAGCTTATTGTATAACGTTAGTGTGTCATTAATTGTACATTTTATTTTTGGTGTTCAGGTGTAGGGAAAGATTTGTATACAAATTTATTTGAACCCCATACAGATTGGTATGGTTGTACCATAGATTTAGATTATTAAATGTTAAAAGTCTTATTTTACTCTTATTATATTTATCTTTTTTGCAGCTACAGCAATTGATGTTGAAAAACTGATGCTACCAATCACTCCTCACTTGATTATTCAAGGTAATGTTGATGTCTTCCTCATTTTGATTAGATTTTGAAATGTCAAGTTGTTCACAGATTTGTTGTGAGGAGTTTCATGTACAACCTCTTTTTCTTCTTCCAGTAGCGACTCAGTGGCACAGTAGGTAGTGCTGTCGCCTCACAGCAAGAAGGTTGCTGGTTCGAACCTCGGCTGGGTCAGTTGGCTGAATACAATGGCATAATGATTCTGCTTGCTCACAGGAGGTACTTGATTTAGTTTTCCTCAAGCGATACATCAGTTTTTATGAGTAATGCGTGACACTTGAATTGAAGGGACAGTTCACCCAAAAATGAAAATAATAGCATCTTTGGCATCCTCCACTTGTTTCAAAATAGTTAGATTTTTTTTTGTTCCATTTAACGCAAACTTATATATTTTTTAAAGATATTTGGTTCAAATATGGAAGTCAATAGTTACTGGTTTTATAACATTCTTCAAAATATCTGCTTTAGAGTTCAACAGAAATTTTAATGGATTTAAAACACATGGAGTAACGGTGGCAGAAAAGTAAACTATCCTTTTAAATATTTTATTCTGAGACTTATTTATATGTGTCTTGTCTTTTGCCATATTGTCTTTCTAGCTCAGATTGTGATGGACCTGGAATGTGACACCAGTTACTCTTAAGTCAAGAACCAAATAAAGCACAGATGTGGAGCGATCTGCAACTAAACTAACTGGAGGAAAGAAACCTTTAGGTAAAAACACCTGCTTTATTTAGATCTGAAGTATTTTATTTGGCATAGAGTATTATTTTTTTATTGTTATTCTAATTTTATGTTATGTATATACTGAATATAATTTCACAAATGATTGAATATAAAATATCATCTAGATGTCTTATTTTTCATTGTCTTAAACAGGGGTGCTCAACCCTGTTCCTGGAGGTCGACCTTTCTGCAGAGTTTAGCTCCAACCCTGATCAAACGCAACTAAACAAATTAAATAGTATCTGAAGGAGCACTTGGTAAATAAAGACAGGTGTTGTTGATCAAGGTTGCAGGTGAGCTCTGTGGAAAGGTAGATCTCCAGGAACAGGGTTGAGCACCCCTGATCTAAATGCTCAAAAATGCTGTTTCCGAGGCGAGGTTGGATGTAGTTCAGAAATAGATTCATTAGGATCAATGCTTAAAGTAAACATTTACTTCTCTCTGTAGACCAAACATGCTTAGTATCCCACACGTTTTAATAATAATAATAATAATTTATTTTGGTTACTTTTACATCTATATATGGTTAAGCAAGTATTTAATAAATAAAATTATTTTAAACCACTTGACTTAACCAAATGACTCTAGCTGCTGGGAAAAAAACATGTAAAATAACAGATTTCTTTTTTTTTTACAGTGTGGGTGAACATACTACCTGGATGTCCAACAAAGGCTGCACAAGAGCTCATTTGATGGCACATATTCTGTCCTGTCTACACCTCTGACAACCTGGAAGTGCTTCGACATCAGTGAGTAATAAATCTTCATATTATCATGCATTAAGGATTTCTGTAAGCCTATTTTTAATGTTAGTTTGTAATCAGCAGTGACTGTTTTAAAAAAATTGGTATTTAAATTATTCTTAAAGTTTTACTGATGCTGTGCACAGTAACGTCATGATGATTTAATTTGAGGAAATGTCACTGGTGAGGTGTAATAATATTTATTTGTTTCACTGACATGCCATCACTGCATATTGAAATACAGTAATATGAATTGACCGCAGAATATTACCACAAACACTTCATGTAGTAGACTGCTTGACTACTCTTCAGTTCTCTGCTCAACTTGAACACATTTGATCGTGTCGCTGAGCCTCTCGGCAGATTTTGCCAAAAATAAATGCTTAGTGATTACTTTGTTTTATGCGAACCAAATATCTGAAACTTATCATTAGCATTATTTTAAAAAATCACCCATGGCTTTCATGTTCTCTAACGTAATCTTGTCTGTAAGTTAGAAGTGAATTTTCACATGTTAAAAGCTTAAAAGTACTTGATTAACATTAGTCACATTAAATTAGATTATTTTATTTATTTATTTTTAATATGTAGCCTCTTAAGGTCAGAATGAACTGTGTTCACTCCTCTTAAATCCATGGAAGCGCTAGTGTGGTCCTGGAATCAGATATTCAAGCTATACAGAGTCAGACATTAAGTTAAGATGAGACTTTATTTTTTTTACATACCTGTGTGGACACTTGACTAGTGTTGACTTGACTGATCTTTTCCCCATTAACGTTAGTGTAATTGTAAATAGACAACAATCTGTATTTTGCCAACAAGAACGATAAAAAACAGTGTTTTATATATATAAAACAGCAGTGCGGTGTTTGGTTTCTGAATAAATGAAATAATTTGAGGCATGATTCGTTTTTACTTCAGTGATTGATTTTGCTTGTCATTTTTGCAGGATCATCAGAAGTGCTGCTGCCCTTTTTCACTGTCCCTTTTCCACAACATCATTTGGCCTTCATCATTTCCTGTCTTGTAGCAGTATTTTCACCTGTTTTTAAAATTGTAATACTTTTTGATGCATTAATTGTTGACTGGTTTTAATGATCAATTGTTCATTAGTGTTGCTTTGTTATATTGAATAATTGCTGCTGTTTCAGTAGGGTTTACACAATAAACTTTTATTGTGAAGTTAAAAGTTCAGTTTCTTTATTTTTCTTGTATTTCTTGAACAGTTAAAATAACATTTGTGCAATTTTTGAACATTTTTGCTCATTATAAAGTAGCACAATTAAATACAATAAAATAACATTTATTAACTGTTAAATAATATACAGTAATAATGAAAGTAACTTTAAAATACCGTAGTTCTGCATGGTAAAAATGTACATTAAAATACTGTTTTCAGTTTTGCAGTATGTGTATCACTACTGTAATTGGTGTTACAGTAAAAAAAGAAAACAGTAAAATGATGTATTACATTTGACAGTAAATGTAATACTAAAGTAATTAGTAATACAGTAATGTTACTGTTTTATGAAATACAGCAGCTACTGGATAATTGTTGCCAGTAACTTACTGTTAATTTAACAAGAAATCGTTTACAGTGTGGCTAATCTTTTAAAGGTTTATGATGAGCAGGTATGTTTGGGGTCACGTGTTAAAGTATACATTAAAATATAATTTGAATTATTATTATTTTTTTAATTTTTAAAAAATTGATTCTTGATTTCCAGGAACTGAATGATGTCAGTTCATGACGGACTACTGTTATCAGAGGTCTTTTGGTCTTGCTGCGTGAGCGTGACTTAAGATTCTTTAGGAACACCCTGGTAAGACTTCATTCATTCTTTTCACAATTAGGCATGTTTAATGAAAAGATGAAAGTTTTGAAAACTTTTACTTAATAACATATTTGTAATCAAGAATAATTGATGAATCATATAATATTGGCTCAGTCATTTTGATACTGTCCTTACATTAATATCCTTGAATTATGTTTTTAGATTGATAATCCTGCTGACTGAAGATGCTTTATTGGCCCTGCATTCACTGAGGGTCTCTGTTGTCCTGAAGAATGAATTGGACACCACCCACAGCACACTTCCAGACCTTTCTTGTCTTGTATGGATTAATGTATGCTCTTCACATAATATATAGTAAAGGACTTTGAACTTGTGCAAAAAGTTTTGCTTGGCATGGATGATGGAAAATAAAAAGTCTCGTAGCATGGAAACCTTAAAGAATGAGTTGATTGTTTTTTTTTTTTTACTTAATAAAGACTGTCTCTGGGGTAGTAATTTTAAAACATTTATTTACCTTTAATTGGTAAGTATGCATTTTATTATATATAGGGATAGTTTGTCCAAATGTAAAATTCTGTCATTTACTAACTCTTCACTTGTCCCAAACCTGCTTGAATTTCTTGCTTCTGTTGAACACAAAAGTTAAGTAAAGCTGACAACCTGTAACCACTGACTTTCTAATAGGAAAACAAATACTGTGGAAATCGGTGGTTACAGGTCTCAGCTTTATTTTTTTTTTTTGGTCAAAAATAACCTTTTAAGTGTTCAACAGAAGAAAGAAACTCAAACAGGTTTGGAATAAGTAAATGACAGAATCATAGTTCAACCACGACTGAATATATATATATATATATATATATATATATATATATATATATATATATATTGTAACGAGCGCACACATGCCACGTCACCCTGGTCGCTAATTCAACCCAGCTGGACCATCATCAACACAGGATCGTTCACAGCTGGACGTCATCAAGTGGAGAGGCATATAAACCAAGCCCACGCAAGGAGAAGATGAGCTTCATTCACCCAATGACTCCATGCGCTAACGCTTGTCTCTCTGTCTCTCCACAGCAGACTCCAGCTCGTGACGATCCCACATCCGACTACTCACTGTCCTTCACTTACTTCCCAGAGCACCTCACCTTGAAGAAGAGCACCGTTTACACCATTCACGTTGTAAATAAAGCACCCTCCGGGGACTTGTCTGTAAACTTATCCAACTGTGTCGCTGTTTTCCCTCTGCCTCGCTACAATATATATATATATATATATATAATCTGCTCTCCGTTAAACAGAAATTGGGGGAAAAAATAAATGGGGGCGAATAATTCTGACTTCAACGAGATATATATATATATATATATATATATATATATATATATATATATATATATATATATATACAGTTTCTGTGTAGTTTACACTAAACGAGTCACTTCACAGAATGTGCACTTATTATTTTTTTTAACGAATGCCTTAAGAGTAAGTTTTACACTTATTAATGTATTATTAAATTTTATTAAACTTATAGTTGTTTTTTCTTGAGGCTCTTATGTCTGATATCATATTTACATTGTGGGTAATTTTTATCAATTTTAGAATAGTGTTCATTTTCAATCTCTTTATGTCTAATAGTTTTTATCGTTTTAAGACGTTTGTAATTGCATAGGAGACAAATTTGAAAGTACTGTTGGACATTTTTTCTTTAACAATAAATGTCTAAAATGGTATTGTCTGTGTGTTTTAAATTACAGATTTATTTTGACAGATTTATGGGGTTTAAAGATTAAAATAATGGCTAATTTTATTTGTGAAACTGACGATGGAGAAGTTAATTTTAAATGCTATCAAAATGTATGAGCTGGGTGATTTAAGTATTTAAAGTTGAAAGAAATTAAAGCAATTAAGTTAATTGGTATTAAAATGTATGAGCTGGGTGACTAAGTATTTAAAGTTTGGAAAAATTAAAACAATTAAGTTAATTGCAATTAAAACGTATAAGCTGAGTAACTTGGGTATTTTAAGTTGAGTGAAGTGTCTTGCATGAGTACAACAAACTCAAAACTTAATGTTTCTGGTTACTTAAAATAGATAATTTCATAACTTAAAAAATTTGACGTAACTTATTACCTCAAATTTTTTGAGTTTTGTCAACTTATTCGGGATTACAGTGTAAGAAAAAGGAAAAATGTAAAAAGATGTTTGACTTGCAGGAGAACCTTAAGACCTTAGAGAGAGAACATATTATGGAAAAGAAACCTCATACTTTAGACCAAATAAAAAATATTAAGAAGCAAATAAATACATTATATGAGGAAGAAATAGAGAAAAAAGCCAAATTCACTAAGCAAAGATTTTATAAAAACGGCCCAAAGGCTTTGAAGTTATTGGCATGGAGGCTTAGAAAACAGCAGGCGGAGCGGACTATATCGGAAATTAGAGACCCTATAACTAATAGAATTAAACACAACCAAGATGATATCCATAACATTTTTGAAACCTACTATAGAAATCTATATAGTGAAATAAGTACAACTAATCCCACTGAAATAAATATCTTCTTAGAGTCATTAGACTTACCCTCTATAGGCACAACACAGAATAAATCCCTAATGGCAGAGATCACAAAAGAGGAAATAGGGAAAGCAATTTCAAGATTAAAAGTAAATAAAACACCTGGCTTAGATGGCTTCCCAGTTGAGTGGTACAAGGTCTTCAAAGACCAGTTAATCCCCATGCTTCACGAGTGTTTTAACTACATGCTTAAAGGTGGTGAACCACCAAGAACATGGAGTGAGGCAATCATTTCGATTATTCCTAAAGAGGGTAAAGATAAGAAAGAGTGTAGTTCTTTTAGACCAATTTCCGTATTAAACATGGATTATAAATTATATGCATCAATACTAGCTAAAAGATTGGAAGATATAATACCAGAATTGGTGGACCTAGACCAAACCGGATTTATAAGGGATAGGCAAACACAAGATAATATTAGACGGGTGCTACATGTTATTGATCATGTCAACAAAAAGAAAACCAGAGCTGTAGTTATTAGCTTAGATGCGGAAAAGGCATTTGACTCAGTTCGTTGGGAGTATTTATATTTAGCACTGACAAGATTTGGCTTTAATTAAGACTTTATTAGATGTATTAAAAATTTATATTCATCACCAAATGCAAAAATTAGGATTAATGGTCATCTTACCAAAAGCTTTGTTCTGGAAAGAGGCTGTCGTCAAGGTTGCCCCCTTAGTCCAACCCTTTTTGCTTTATTTATTGAGCCTTTGGCACAGTTAATAAGAGACGAATTGGGAATTAAAGGAATAACAGTTAGAGGTTCAGAGCAAAAGATCTGTCTGTATGCAGATGATGTTCTTTTGTTTGTTGGAACACCAGAACTTAGCATTCCTAATCTGATGTCAGTTTTAAATAAATTTGGCACCTTCTCTGGTTACAAGCTAAATATCCAAAAAACACAAATTTTAAGCTTTAATTATTTCCCTCGGAAAGATATGCAAAATAAATTTAATTTCAAATGGAATTCAACAAGTTTTAAGTACTTGGGTATTAAAATAACTAAAGATTCTACACAATTATTTGATAGTAATTATGGCCCTATAAATAAGAGTATAAAATCTGACATAGATAGGTGGTCCCAGTTGCCCTTAGAGATGCACAATAGAATAGAGACAATAAAAATTAATATAGTTCCTCGTCTTCTATACCTCTTCCAATCCCTACCAATCGAAATTTCATCAAAACAGTTTAGAGAATGGGACAAGTGGATTTCAAGATTTTTATGGAGGGGCAGGAGACCTAGAGTTAAATATAAAACATTGCAGTTGTCTAAGGAGAAAGGGGGAAGATCATTGCCTTGCTTGTCTGACTATTACAAAGCTGCCCAGTTACGGCCCTTTGTAATCTGTTGTAACCCAGAATACACTGCAAAATGGAAAGACCTGGAAACTTCACAAATTGATATCCCACTACAATCATTATTGGGTAGCAAGATTTTACATAAACACTATTTAAATAGCTTAAATCAGTGGTCCAGGGTTCCCCTTAGAATCTGGTTTAAAGAATGTAATTCTCCACTACTCGAAAAACAGTCTAGACTGATTAAATGGGTAGCATTTGACCCTGACTTTAAACCAACTAAAATCGATGGGAGGTTTCAAGCTTGGTATAGGCTCGGCATCACTACATTTAGCTTGATTTCCTCAAATGGGTCATTAGATAGCTTCCAGAAAATCTCAGATAAGTATGGTCTGGACAAATGTGATTTCTTTAGGTATTTGCAAACCAGAACCTATTTTAATGGTGAGATTAGATGCTCAGAGAACCATCCCCCCAATTTAATTGACTTAGTTATAGACATCTACAAGAACAAAGATAATAGAAGACTTGTTTCAAAATTGTATTCTGCCATCCGATCGACCAAGGAAGAATCAACAAATTATATCAGACTAAAATGGGAGAGAGAATCCAACCTAGTTATCTCAGAGGAAGATTGGTTGAATATCTGCTCAGTACAGGCCACCTCTTCCAATTCTGGTATGTGGAGAGATTTTTGCTGGAAGAATCTTACCAGATACTTTATAACCCCCAAATTAACATACATGCAAACACAGGACAAGGACAGGGGGCAGTGCTGGAGGAAATGTGGAGAAGACTTGGCAAACCACTTTCACATATTTTGGAGTTGCCCAGCCATCCAGCCATATTGGAAGGATGTAAAGCAAATAATACGTAATATTTTTGGTGATGATGTGGATCTTTCTTTTACAACAATTTATCTGGGAAATATTGCAGCCAACCTAACGGTAAAAGACAAGTACTTATTAAAAATACTCCTAGCAACCAGTAAGAAAACTGTGACTCGAAAGTGGCTACAATTGGAACCCCCTACAAAATCTGAAGGGTTGGATATCATATCTAATGTTCAAAATATGGAGAGGATGACTTTTTCTTTAAAACTACAAATGGACAAATACCTGCAATATTGGGAGAAATGGATTGTACTTATGCCTTTACACAGTGTAACCTGATTTATATATGTATTTGTTCATGTGACCTGTAAGGAAATATGTGACCTGTCAACCGTTCATTTAAGTTCTGGTGTTTTATTGTATTAATTACCTAATTTTATTCTTTTTTTTTAAACCTACTTTTTGTGTTTTTTTTATTTTTTATTTTTTTATTTATTTTTTCTTCTCTCCTTAAAAGAAATAAAAATAAAGTATATAAAAAAAATTGGATAAAGGTGACACCTACAGGTGATACAGAGGTAGTTAAGTTTACTGTCACGTGATCTTGTTAACCGTGTGGTTATCAGGTAAAACGGGAAGTTAATATGAGCAGCTAACACGAGCAGTTAACACAAGCAGCAATATGCTTTTGTAAAGAAGAAAGGAACTTCGTATGGTTTTATATAAAAGAAGAACAAACTGAAAACATCTTAATGACTCCTGGACTTTGATTAGAAGATGCACAAGGTATGCTGTTTATTGTTTGTGTGTTTGTGTTCCACCAGCTGATTTGTGAAGTTTAGGACTGTGTATATTAATGCTGGTTTGATAAGAAACAAATTCAGTTAAACTGCTGTAAAGAAAGGCAAAATATTGACGTTTTGTATGTGATTGTTTTTATTTGTTTCAGTTTTTTCACGGTGTCATCATGTAAATGTCAAGATATTGTGTCCAATGGGTGTCACGCTGTTTCAACGTTGTCAAATTAACATGAAGATGTCATGATGATGACGATGATAACCATGAAGACATTAAACTTTGAGACATCAGTTGAAGCGTGATTCTTTTAATCAGAAGAAAATATTCAGGAGCCGTTACAAATGTTAATAGGGATGGTTTAGGGTATAGGGTATTAATACAATATTTATATATTGAGGGAAAGAATGTAATAAATAGTTTGAATTAAAATGTATTAAATGGACCCAGAGGGACTAAGTCTGGAAGCAGGAGGAGCTGAACACGCAGTGCCAGCTGAGTCCTGATGGAGAAGTTTAGGTAAGCATGATAGTGTATGAACTGTAGGTGGCGGCATGTGCATATGACACCAGCCCGCCAGTAAAGCAAAAGAAGAAGAAGGTTTTATTTCCGGGTTTGCTCACCTGAGTTTACAGTCAGGTACAGAATGGCGTTTCAGGTCCGCATTAGGATTAATGGAAACAGGATTGAAGTATTATCAGTGGCGTCATCGAGTGAAGAGTTTGAGAACTTCACCATCACAGAACTGAAGGAAAAAGCAGTGAAATTCTTTCCTGGAGTAAACGGTAGGCTGAACATTTCTATCAGTCTTTATTTAATATTTGACACAGAAAAGGTGATGTGTTTACCTCATTACCTCATTAACAAAACTAATAAAGTGAATTAATATTTCCTTACAGTTGTAAAAGGCTAAATTATCATATGCATTTGTTTATATGACAAAACATGCTTTTTGACTCAAGAAGGTCCATACTGTCTACAAAGCCAGATACTGATAAGATCAGGGCCTGTTGTGTGGACTTTGGGGGTTTTATGGTGTGGTCACATTGGTCAGTTTGAATGTCTTAAGTCGCATGGTCAAGAAAGATACAAAATATGTGGTAAACTCGAGCTCTGTCTCTTTTCCTGCCCTCTTTTTTTCTGGCCTGCTTCTCTCCTGCTCCTCTCCTCTCCTCCTCTGGAGTCTATCTTCTCTGAGGCCCCGTTTACACTAATACGTTTTAGTTTGAAAACGCATAAGTTTTGCTACGGTTACGCCATCCGTCCACACTACGCCGGAGTTCTCGAGCGCCGAAAACGGAGCGTTTCGAAAACGCTGGAGAGGCCGTTTTCATTCTGAAACGCTGCTGCTCCGTCTCAGTGTGGATGATGGAAAACGGAGACATCTGAAAACGGAGGCGGGGCTGCAGACGTTCGCCTCTCTGATTGGGGCTATTCCTGAATATTAAGTAGCCTAACATACACAGTTCAGTCCTGCATTATCTCCCTGTAAGTTCAGACTTCGCAAGTTTGATCAAGGCTGCATCTCTTCTTCTCAGTTTGATATGGTAAACAGACTATACCGAGGACACGGGTAAATCTTCAAAGGGAACAGTGTACTTTATAACTTCATTCACATCACCCTGGCTACGTTGTTTCACTTTCTCAACAATAAAATGTAAACATGATTTAAGGAACTGCCTATTTTCATTTTAATATTAGCAACTTAGACAGCAGACATGTTGAGGCGTCGTGCTGCATATATGAGCGTCATCTTCACTGTGTGGATATTTATAACAAAACGGAGCCGATAACAACTGCCTCCTTTCAATTTCAGTGAAAATACGAAACGCACCCTCTCTTTTGCTGAATATCAGTTTTAATAGTCGATAATTATAAAAGTATAACATACAATAAGTTTATACATTGTAGGAAATAAAGGCAAGCGATCAGTCAATATACAGAATGTACGTGCTTACATTAATCATTAACTTATCTTTGCGCTCAGCCAAAACACGTTACCTGAGAACAAGTAATAGATTCCAATGCCCAAAGTCAGGGAATATGTTGTTAGATAAAGACAACAAGATGAATGAAATATCAGGTTTAATAAATATAGTGAGATTAGATCCAGCGGGAGATGCTTGATGAGCAGTCCGACTAGCACAGCTCTCATCTGGGTAGATGGGCTGCATCGCTTGCCTGAGAGTGTGTGTGTGGTCACGTGTTGTGCGTTTTCAGCGTTTTGGTGTGGACGGAGAGCAGTTCAGAAACGCTGGGTAAAACGCGAGTGTGGACGCGGATCGTTTTCATTCTAAAACGCCGTTTTAAAACTAAAACGCACTAGTGTAAACGGGGCCTAAATGATCTGCCCCCCATTGAAGAGAGGCGGTACCGAGGGACAGCGAGAAGGCCAGAGTCAGCAGACCATAAAGAGTGCTAGGTTATTTAAGGATCTAAATGCAAGGAGGAGAATTTTGAATTTAATCCGGTATGCAACCGGGAGCCAGTGGAGATCATACAAGATTGGGGTTATGTGAGCTGAACGTTTGGTATGAGTGAGTATTCTAGCTGCAGAGTTTTGAATATTCTATAATCTAGAGATGAGGCCAGCAGGCAGACTGATGAAAAGAGCATTACAGTAGTCGATGCGTGAGGAGACAAATGCATGGATGACAGTCTCAGCATCCTTGCTACTGATGAAGAGACGCAGTTGTGAAATGTGACGTAAGTGAAAGAATGCAGATTTAGTGACAGATTTAATGTGTGACTGTAAAGAGAGTGTGGAGTCGAAGATTACTTCTACATTTTTTACAGAAGTAGATGTTTTAATGTGCGAGTGTCATGTTTACCAGTGAACAAACCACCAGATGTCGCTGGTAAACACTCACTCATTAAACTACAAATCTGCCAGTTAATGGACTTCAACTTCATACATGCTCTTCACCCACACACCTGCTTTCTCATCTAGCTTGATTACATTTGCACACCTGAGGACTTCCAGAGACTGATTAACACACACTATTTAAGCCACACATTCACCCCTTCAGTTTGCAGAGTCTTGTTTATCTGTAAGGTGACATTACAACGCGTTATTCTGGTCTTGTTTCTCTGTGTTTTGAACCTAGCCTTGTTTATTTAGTTTTCCTTGTCTGCCCCCTGCCTTTTGACCTCTTGCTTGTTAAATTGACTATGATTCTGGATTGTCCTCACACACCTGTTTGCTCCCGTATTGACCACTGCTTGCCTGACTGTGAATAAACCTGCACATTGGATCCTACCTTCTGTTGTCAGTGTCACTCCCCGGCGTTACAGCGAGTCAGCAATCTCACAGGAGAAACTGGTAGAAATATTGCTGGTAAGTGCTGGAGGCCAATAAAAATCATCTCAGTTTTGTCCATGTTGAGTTTCAGGGAATTTGAGGTAAGCCAATCATTAATATCCCTCACGCAATAAAGTCAATTTAATATAAACTTAAAATTACCACACTCAAAATCTATTTAAGTGTTAGTGATAATATTGCATTCACATTAAGTGTACTTAAGTACAACTTTAGGGAAAATGTACTTCTACTACAATACATTACTGATATATTTTTATTATATTAACTTATTTTAAATTTAGGATTAGTATGTAAACAGTGTACTAAAATCAACTAATGTTTAAAGCATTTAAAGCACACTTTTGAAAAACACACTAATAAAACTCTTCTGGGTGTTTTCTCTGTAGTGTACTTTATTGTAGTACACTAAACATTTATTTAAGTATTACTGGTATTTAGTATACTTTTGTCAAGTGTACTAAAGTCCTACTGAAGTATAAACATACTTTTAATTATTATATTTATAGTGTAAAACCATCAAACTTTTATTTAACACAAAAAATAACAATGAACTGAAAATGTATCTGCAGGTATTTAAGTGTATTTTAAATGCATTTAATTAGATATTTTTTCACCTGGGATTCCTTCAAAATATATTCTTTAAATAAATGTTTAGTATGTTAAAAGCACATTTTTGATCAGCTTCATTTTCTCTCATAATAACACCGTTGAGTACACTTAGATGTACTTAAGTTTATCTTAAAAAGTACTTAATACTAATTTTAAGTACATTAAATACAAAATTAGTTTGGGAAAATAGAGCACTTTTAATACAGTATTTAGCACACTTTTGTTTTTACAATTTGTATATTCTTTTAATATATTACTATTATACTTTAAATTAGTCATAAATATATTTAAATGTTTAAAATTAGAGTTCAAGTGTATTTCTAGTTGTGGAGGAGAGTAGAGCCAGCGTATGAGTTAAAGATGAACAACGACCTACTGATGTTATTCTGCATGTTTCTTTATGTAAAGACAGCAGCTGTTCAGTTGCTGATGCAGTCAGAATCTCTCTGTGTTAATTCCAACTTTACTTGTGTGTGTGCTGATGCGAAATTTAAGACATTTGAGTAAACAGAAATTTTCTAATTATCTAAAATAAGTTATCATTATAAGTATCCTTCTAAGCATATATAGCACATTACTTCATAAACTCATACAGCAGTTGGCAAATTTGAGGCAGTTGCTTTCAGTAAAAAAAATGAGTTCACTTGAGTATTGTGTATATCAATGTAGTCCATGTATTTTTACAGCAACATACTGTAAAATAACAGTACATTGCTGGCAACTGCAGCTGCCAGTATTTTACCGTTTTTTAACGGGACGATTTTTAACAGTGTAACCTGGTGAGTGATAAACACTGCAGTCCTCTGTAGCACACTCTCGTGTTGTCTGTAATAGTGTTGTCCTGGTACTGAAGTTTTAAAACCATCTATTTCTCGCTAACATTAAAGCACTGCTGAGCGCGGATGACTTGATTGATCTTCATGGCTGCTTCGCACTTCAGTCTCCATGTATCTGTGTTTGCACTCAGTTTACTGCTCTTCACCCAGTGCAAACATGGACACTGGAGCGAGATACAGCCGTGAACATGTCGAGTCATCAAGCAGATCGCTCATCTGTGTTTGTGCTCAGTAAACAGTGAACTGATGACGTTCTCGCCAATCACTGTCATTTCTGTTGAACACGTGAACACAATGGCAAATCAGCGCTGTTTTAAGAAAGCCATCAACAGTGCGTTAAATGTAAGAGGGGAATTGCTGATTTTTCTTGTAATTCAGTATCATGACGAGTCTAATATAATGAAATAATCAGTTTATTAACTCGAGTTTAATAAATGGAATCTAAAACGTGTGTTTGGGAAAGAAAACGTTAGCTAACTAGTGCCATTTCCCTTAACTTAGCTAAAATCAGCTCTGATATCCCTTTTTATTTTTACCATTGACTCAGAATGCACCTTCCGGTCACTAAGAAGGCGGAGAAATGATCAATTTGTGTCACTTTCTCTTCGCTGAAAAGATATACAGCCAGTTACACAACATTCCTATGTAACTCCCAACGATACTTCTGGGTTTCTTCCCACCGCAGCCTTGACTTCACTTTTAAAAATGGCGGCCGCGTGAAATCAGTCTATATTGCTGGGTGGAAACAATCAACAGATATGTGCTGAACTTCTGACAGAATATCTGCACACATGATTTAAACAGTGGATCCTTTTCAAGACGGGACTTTCTGTATGAAAACTGTACAAAATCACAATAAAATCAAAGAGAAACACAAGTTACAATTTTTATAAAATACCTCCTTATGTACAGTTGGAGTAGCAGGAAATAAGAGAAGCTAAAACCTGCTCAGAGAAAAGCTGTTGCTGTCACATTGTTTACTTCACTGAGTCAGGTTAATGGTGAAGGGGTTGATCCAATAGAGCTGTTGATGGAAGGTTTCAAAGAAATTCATCAGCAGATGGTACTGTTGCTCTAAAGAACACACTGATGATCCTCTGACTGCAGATGAAGCTTTACAGCAGATCTGAGAAAAATCAACACCAGAAAACAAAGGCCAGATAATTAATGCACAATCAACTAACAGTAACACGAAATCAACTCTTTCAATCACAGAAGCACAAGATGTGAGGATGTTATATAAATACTACTCTTAAACCATGAATTGAGAAATAGGACACAATATTCTGTGTATTAACTCGTTTGATGATACACAATTTTGTTTTATACTCGCATCTGTTTTTGAGATATTTTAAATATAGATAGATAAATATACAGATGATAAAGTCTTTACATGTACTTCTGGAAAGGTTATTAGTCTCAAAGTTTTCCAAAACTGCTTTACACATAAATACAGAGCTAAAACAAATGTTAAAATCACAGCAAGACAAACTTTTGATAATCCATTATAGACCTTTTTCTTGGAACGCAAAATTACCCATGATGCTTTAGGTGTATGCGCAAGGAGAATGCTGAGAACTTCCAGTCGGCAGCTGATGCGTGTAAACAGTCACATTTAGACAGCTTTGAAACGATAGTTTTAATCTATTTTACCTGCTTTTATCCTCTTTGAACTAATACTGTTGTCCATCAGCAGCATCTCCTGGACTGATCATTAAAAGAACAGAAAAAAAAAAGAAACAGCTGCTGTGAGGCGTTTTCCCCTCGGTGTCAGACGGCATCTTCTGCAGTTTAAATGAAGCCTCGTCATCGCTAAAGTCAACATTTTCTCTTTATTTCACATATATAACCAGCCCAAACTAATGTAGTTCACTAAAATGTTTGACACACACACGTAGCCTGTACTGTGCCACTGACACACTGATTTAATAACTGTGACAAAGTGAAAATACAGGCTAGTGTCATTTCCAAATGACAGAAAAACACAAACCATGGTGAAAACAACACACGAAATAAAACACAATTGACTCGAGATTAGAAAGAACAGCAAATCAGCAGCAGAGGATCAATAACAGACTTTTATTGCTCATTTTTGTAAATTGCATGACTTTCATAAGTTTCATGCTAATTATACGGTTTGCTCTATAATTGTATGTGTGTGTATTGAAGAGACGCTGAGCTAACAGCTGACAGGCCGGGATCTCACACACACACTGTATTTCTGACGGCAGACACGTGAACTAGGAGAACGTTTTTCTCGTATTTCTGACGCACTTGAACCACATGTGACAGATTATAACGGCTTTGACAGACACATTTCTAAGTTGTGTGTCACAAAAACACTCTGTTATCCATTAAAAACGTTATTGAAACCCATTTTCGGAGCGCAAATTACCAGTTGTACACGCTGTAAACGGAAGTTTTTAGCATTCTACCAGTTTATGATATTATGAAGGAATATACTGTATTTGAGTCAAAACTCATGCTAAAGGAGAAACAGTTTTTCTTTTCTGGAAGGAAGAAAATTGAATCAATAATTAACACTTTCAGCAGAAAATGCAGGGCAGCATGTTAGTCTTATTCCTTTCCCACCAACATCTCAGTGAAGACATCAATAATGAACAGAAAGCTTAAAAGCAAAATAAATCTGATTTATTATTTATCATATTGATGGTTTTGACCTTTTATCATTGTTACCAAACACATTTTCTTTCAGTGAACCAGAAAGTATGTCACTATAGAAAATTACTATTCAGTATTTTTAAGGATTAGTGATAATAAATTATTTCAAGATTCCCTTAAAGCACCATGAGCTTGAAAAACTTTATTTTGTTTTATTAAATTATGCAATTTATTTAGTTTTGTACTGATAATGTTTATTTCCACATGTGAGCTTGCTGAACAAAAGTGAAATAAATTAAAATAAACAGAAAGTGATAGTGTTTTGTTAAAGAAACATGTTGTTCTCTTGGTGTAAATGAAAGCATCAGATCAGTCCTGTTCTGCCAGAATACTTTGTTGGGAATGTTTTCTTGTGGTTTTTCTTGCGTGAGATGGAACATCAGACTTTTGTTTTAGACGTTCACACCCTTCATACCTGAGCTGCCTGTGGTATGACTCAGTCATCACTAGATTAATTATAATGTTACCAGCAATGCCCAAACAGTTATACATGTTATAGTAGTAATTAATAGCAATGCTGAATAAGTTAGCAGTTCATTCCTTTGTGACAACCCCTGATTCATAAGGGGACTAAGTCAAAAAGAAAATGAATAAATGAATGAACAATAACAGCAACAGGTATGCATCTCATGTATTACTCAGGTCACTTTAAGCTGAATAATAGTGTCTTGATAAATATCTAGTCAAATATTATGTGCTGTCATCATGGCAGAGATAAAAGAAATAAAACTATTATGTTTACAGATGTGTGATGTGTGTGTGTATATATATGTGTACATATATAGAAGAGCTATTTTCCTTGGGTCCTGCAGCCTTGAGCTATAAATCATAGAAACTGCAGACAAATCAAAACGTCCAGGGGGGTATTCCAGAAAGCAGGTTATGTGACATACCCGGGTAAGTTTGAGAGTAAGTAGGTGGATAACCTCAGCTTTGGTTCCAAAATCGGAGGTAACTTCTGGGTATGTTAAATAGCCATAGCAACTTATTTTCTAAACATAACCGGAGCAGGTTATGTTCAGAGAGTAAGTTGCTATGTTTCAGAGTTTGTCTGTTTTAGAGAGTTTACTGAGCATTGCGTGCTCTTTTGATGAGAATATTTATGGATGTGGACACACAGATACAAGTTTTTTCGTTGTGAGAGGGTTATAAGTGCATAGTTTTTTTCATAACCAAATTCATAATGTTAATGTATTTAACAAACCTTTTTGAAATCAAATGTGACAAACCGCGGGTCTGCGCTTACCATAAAAAACATTCAGTGCAGCTCTTTGTATTCGCGTCAGGGCATTTTAGGCAACTGTACAATGTGGCAGTATGACCACCTGTACAGTATGCCTGGCATTGAACTGTTTTATACACTTTTGTACAGTTCCTTGGTCATACATTACTGCGTATCATTACACAGATGATACAGAGCACGGCAGTAGTGTAGTGGACAGTGCTTCATTAATGAACAACGAAGCTCACAGCGGAGCGAGTTCGAATCTCACTTACAGATCTTGAGTTTTTCTCTCTTTCTGCACCCTCACATTTTTCTGTATAATATTATAAGTGGCAGCTTTGTCTTTTGTAGGAAAATATATCTATGTTTTAAGATGTATGACGTCGTACATATGTATACATTCACGCACACACACCTACATTTTTTAATATAATATTTTTTCAGGGTTTCCAAATGCTTGTGTGCATTAATTGCAGCCGGTTTTAGAGCTCCATCAGTCACTAAAGGACACTGATAATATAAAATCTGTCCATAGTATAAGTGTGCAACGGGGAGACTGACACGGAGGGATCCATTTGCAGTATTTATTAAGTCACACTTTACTCAACATACAGCACGCACGACTGTGCAACATACAACATACAAATCAATGAATATGGGCTGGCGATTGACAGACACAGAGTGATTACCAGGCATGGGTCAGAGGCAGGCAGCGAGTATCAGAGTCCGTGTAACAGGCTTAAGTAGTAAACGGGAGATCAAGCAGGATAGAACGCTCAGTAATGCTGGCCGGGGCTAAACAAGACTTCGCACTGGTTGTGTGAGTGTGAGCTGCTTATAAAGGGTACGTGGGTCATTAACGGAATGGAGATCAGGTGTGCTGGAATCAGAGTGAAAGGATGACGTAATGTTAGAAGTCTGGAGATGGTGGCCTCTGCTGGCCAGCGAGGGGAATGACTGGGACCGAGTCGGTGACAGAGCCCCCCCCCCAACGAACGGCTCCTGAAGTGAGGAGAATCTCGACGCCGGGGTCTTCCACGGGGGCGAGGGGCCGGCATATCCGGATGTTGCAAGTGGAACTCTTCCAGTAGTGTCGAGTCAAGAATGTCCTTACGGTTGATCCATGATCTTTCCTCCGGGCCGTACCCCTCCCAATCGATGAGGTATTGGAGTTGTCCACCCCGGCGTCTGGATCTCAGGATCTCGTGGATCTGATAGGCCTCCTCTCCGTCGATCATGAGAGGCGGGGGACCCTGTTCACCGGCTGCCACCTCCCTATCCGCCTCGGCTGGACCAACAGCAGGCTTGAGCAGGGAGACATGGAAAGTGGGAGAAATACGGTATTGATTAGGGAGTGTCAGTCGGAACGAAACAGGAGATATTTGTTTGTCTATTTGGAAAGGACCCACGTACCTGGGGCTGAGCTTCTTGCAGGGTAGTCTGAGGCGTAGGTCACGGGTGGAGAGCCATACCCACTGTCCTGGGGAATACGTGGGACCAGGACGAGGGTGTCGGTCGGCTTGTTCTTTGAATCGGCGGACGGCGTGAGAGAGATGGGTGTGAGCTGCGTTCCACACTTCCTCGCACCTTCTGAACCATGTATCGACAGCCGGAAGTTCAGTGGTCTCGCCGGACCAGGGGAAGAGAGGAGGTTGAAAGCCTAGGACGCACTGGAATGGAGTCAAACCTGTTGATGCCTTTCTCAGGGAGTTTTGAGCGTATTCTGCCCACATGAGGAATTTTGCCCATTCAACCTGGTTGGAATGACAGTATGTGCGGAGGAATCTGCCGATCTCCTGATTCAGGCGCTCTGTTTGGCCGTTGGATTGGGGATGGTAGCCGGATGTGAGGCTAATGTTCACTTGAAGGTTACTGAAAAAGGCGGACCAGAGTCGGGAGGTAAACTGGGACCCTCGATCCGAGACGATGTCTTCAGGAAGACCATAATATCGGAACACAAATTCACAGAGCAGTTCGGCCGTTTCCAGGGCTGTAGGCAGTTTGGCTATGGGAATAAGGCGACAGGATTTAGAAAATCAGTCCACAACAGTGAGGATGGTGGTCTTTCCTTGCGATTGAAGTAAGTCAGTGACGAAATCTATGGCAATGTGTGACCAGGGACGACGTGGCACCTCCAGGGGTTGGAGCAGTCCAGCTGGACAGTGACGGGAGTGTTTGGACATCTGACAGGGTGAGCACTTATTAATGAAATTAATGATGTCCTTATTGATAGATGACCACCAGTATCGGGATTGAATTAATTGTGCTGTAGCAGTGCTGCCTGGGTGACCGGAGCTGGGGTGATTATGTACCTCTGCGATGAGTTTTTCACGGAGTGCCGGGGGAACAAAGATCTTATTTGCAGGACAGGAGTGCTGAGTGGGACTGTGTTCAGAGGCTTGTAAAATCTCATGCTCGATGTCCCACTGAATAGGAGCGATGATCAGGGGATCTTTAAGAATGGGTTCATCACCGTCATCTAATGTTTCCTCATCTGAGAGGTGGGAGAGAGCGTCTGCCTTAACGTTCTTCGAGCCAGGGATGTACGTGACTTGAAAGTCGAAGCGTGTAAAGAACAAAGCCCATCTTGCCTGTCTAGGGTTCAGACTTTGCAGGATCAAATGTATTCCAGGTTTTTATGGTCTGTGATGACGGTGAAAGGATGTTTGGCGCCCTCGAGCCAATGTCTCCACTCCTCTAAGGCAGCCTTCATAGCGAGGAGTTCACGGTTTCCCACGTCATAGTTCCTCTCCGCGGAGTTGAGTTTGCGAGAGTAGAAAGCACAGGGATGGAGTTTCTTCGTAGATAGGGATCTCTGGGACAGAATGGCTCCAATGCCAGTGTTGGATGCGTCGATTTCAACCACAAAAGGTTGCTCGGGATCAGGATTACGCAGAATGGGTGCACTGGAGAAGCGGGTTTTGAGCTGGGTAAATGCTCGAGTGGCGTCTGGGTTCCACTTGAGGCGGGCATTATTAGCCTTGACCATAGCAGTAAGTGGAGCAGCTACTGAGCTAAAGTTTCTTATGAATCGTCGATAGAAATTGGCAAAGCCCAGGAATCGTTGCAGTTGTCGGATAGTTTCTGGTTGTGGCCATTGCATAACTGAATCGACTTTCTGTTGGTCCATGGCCATGCCTTCGGGGCTGATGATGTAACCCAGGAACGATATGTTTGATGGAACCTGCACTTGGAAATTTTAGCGTATGACTGGTTCTGGATGAGGCGTTTGAGCACCACTCTGACATGTTGGATATGCTCTGATAAGGAATTGGAGTAGACCAAGATGTCGTCAATGTACACTATGACCCATTGGTTGAGCATGTCTCTGAATATCTCATTTACAAAAGCCTGGAACACGGAAGGACTGTTTGCTAGGCCGAAGGGCATAACGAGGTACTCGTAGTGGCCGTTGATGGTAGAGAACCCGGTTTTCCACTCGTCTCCCTGTCGGATACGGATAAGGATGTAAGCACTGCGGAGGTCCAATTTGGTGAAATACTGGGCTGAGCAGAGCTGTTCGAGGGCTGCTGGAACCAATGGTAAGGGATAGCGATATTTGACAGTATATTCGTTTAATCCTCGGTAGTCGATGCAGGGGCGTAAACTGCCATCCTTCTTTTTAACGAAGAAGAAGCCAGCTGAAGCAGGTGATGTAGATGGTCTGATAAAGCCCTTTTCTAGCTCCTCGGAGATGTAAGTATTCATAGCTTCAGTCTCAGGTTGAGAGAGAGGGAAAATTCGACCACGAGGGGGCGTGGTGCCTGGCAGTAGTTCGATGGCAACGTCATTTTCACGATGAGGAGGGAGCTTGGTGGCTTTCTGCTTATTAAAAGCCTCGGTTAAGTCATGATAAGCCTCAGGAATTTGACAGAGTTCAGGGTCTTCGGTGCTGGTATACGTGTTGATCTGGACTGGGGAAACAGAATGCAGGCACTGGGTAAAGCAATGATCGCTCCATTTAATAATCTTACCAGTTCTCCAGGAAACTTGAGGGTCGTGTAGTTGTAACCATGGTAACCCGAGGATTACAGAGTGTCGAGGGGAGTCGATGGCAAGATGAGAAATCTCCTCTTCATGGAGAGAGCCTGTTTGAAGAGAGATTGGTTGAGTCTTGAATTTTATGTGTCCCTCTCCTAGTGGGCGCCCGTCTACAGCAGTGATGGCTAGGGAGGAATCACAGGAGGTTAGAGGAATGGAGTGAGTGATAGCAAACGTGTGGTCGATAAAGTTGCTAGCGGCTCCTGAATCGATCATGGCCAAGGTCTCAATCTCATCTCCTTTGTGTTTCAAACTGACAGGTATACTCATAATGTCACTAGTGGTCGTGAACATTGTGGTAGCACTCACCGGAAAGGTTTTAGGGGGAGGCTTTTTGGGACATAAAACCTTAGTATGACCTGGAAGTCTGCAATAGATGCACAGGTGATTTCTCCTCCTTCGTTCACGTTCCTCAGGGTTTAGACGGGTTCTGCCCAGTTGCATAGGTTCAGCGGAGGTTTCAGGAGATACAGGACTGGAAGCAATTGAGCACAGTGGGTTACGAGTGCGGAGGAAAATGTCTAACCTTATGGATAGTTCGATCAGCTGGTCCAGTGTTTTTCCCTCGTCACGACATGCCATCTCTTTTTGCAGTTTTGGTTTCAGAGCCTTTCTGTAGAGCGTAGTAAGTGGATCATCAGCCCAGCCTGTTTGCGCTGCCAGAGTGCGGAAATGCAGTGCGAATTCAGCTGCAGAGCGATCGCCCTGTTGGATACACAATAGCTCCTCACCAGCATTACGACCACCCTCAGGGTGATCGAACACAGTGCAAAAACGTTTGAGAAAGTCATTAAATGAGGGAAATATCGGGGTACTGTCTGGCCAAACTGCAGTAGCCCAGTCTAATGCTTTCCCAGTGAGCAGTGAGCACACAAAAGCAATTTTTCCATTCTCGTCCTTTAACAGATGGGGCTGTTGGGCGATAAACAGTTTACATTGCAACAGAAAGCCTTTACATTTTGCTGGGTTACCTGAGAATTTGTCAGGAAATGCCAATCGAGCTCCGGAGACCGTCGGGGGTTGTGTCACAACAGGTGGACTCAGAGAGTAGTTGGCGGTGAGTTGCGCTGTGGGAGCAGCTTGCAGGTTTTGCAGTGATTTCACAAGTTCGTCTGTCAACTGAGTTAAGTGCGTTTGTTGCTTTTGATGAGTGGTCAATACCTGAGCTTGAGCTGTGACTTCGTTAGACAAAACCTGTATGGCTGCGGGATCCATGTTGGGCGAAGTCTTCTGTAAAGGGAAGACTGACATGGAGGGATCCATTTGCAGTATTTATTAAGTCACACTTTACTCAACATACAGCACGCACGACTGTGCAACATACAACATACACATCAATGAATATGGGCTGGCGATTGACAGACACAGAGTGATTACCAGGCATGGGTCAGAGGCATGCAGCGAGTATCAGAGTCCATGTAACAGGCTTTGGTTGAGGGCAGGCAGCGAGTATCAGAGTCCGTGTAACAGGCTTAAGTAGTAAACGGGAGATCAGGCAGGATAGAACGCTCATTAATGCTGGCCGGGGCTAAACACTGGTTGTGTGAGTGTGAGCTGCTTATAAAGGGTACGTGGGTCATTAATGTTGGAGCACATCTGATCATTTCTGGAAGCTGATTCATTTCCCCATTCGTGGATTAAATAAATCCGCTGATAGCATTGAAGTTCCCCATCCGAAGGGGAATGCTCTGGTTACTTATGTAACCCTCGTTCCCCGAGGAGGGTAACGGAAATGCTATATAGCATCACCATAATGATTGTTCCTTAGCTGTAAGTGTCAGTCTCTTCAGCTTAAAAGGATGGCGTTTCCTTGCTTTCCCTGTGCTTATATGCAGAGCTAATTGACAATAAGCTTCAGGTGCGCAAGCTTACGCTGCCAACTCATTTGGCATTTCATTGGCCAGTTATATACTCTTTCAGATGATTGGCTTTCTGAAACGAAATCCCCATTCGTGGATTAAAATCCACTTATTGTCAGGTCCTCTGTCTGATCACCTGGGTTTGTGTTTTGCATTTGTTTACATGTTATTCAGCACGTGTGGTGTTTTGATCGCTCTCTCATTACATGCTTGCTTTGACACGTCTCCACCCATCTTCCCACTCATCCCTATTATTCAATTAAACCAATTTCACTCACCTGTCTTCTCGTAATTTTCCCTCTATTTAGTTTGCTCTCCTCTTGTTGTCATTTGTCAGATCGTTGTCGTTTGTTTGTGGTCAGCGTGCTCTCTGTTTCACTAGTCCAGTCCAGTCAGTTCCTGTTGTTTCGAGCCCGTCTTCTGGTTGGTCATTCCTTTTATTTTTAATTCGTTTTGACCCCTCTCTGTCATCTCCAGGACCTGTTTCCGTTTTGTTTATCCACCATGGTTGGCCGATTGTCTCCGATCTCTGGGATCAGGATTTCCTTTCCGTCACATTCCACTCTTCTTCTCCCTCTCAGCTCTGCCGCCAGCCGGATCCAGTATATCGCTGTATCGCCCCCTGCCGAGTGAATTTGAAACTACACCCTGAGAGACTCTTTTTTTCCCCTCTACGGAGCGGTTTTTGTTGACAGTTTTTGAACTATTTCTTCTGAGTAATCTTAAATTTTGTTTTCATTTCATTCTGTTAATTTTATTTACTTGAGCCTCTTTAAGGATCCCAGTAAGATTTCTATCCTCTTCGGAGCAGTTTTTGTTGAACTTTTGATTTAGAATTTTTTGATTAGATTTTTTCTCCCTGTGCTTAGGCCCTATTGGGTCATTTTTGTTACTAATAAATTTGAGAAAGACCTGCACTTGTGTCCGTTCTGTTCCCTGACACTTATAGCATTGAAGTTCCTCATCCAAAGGGGAACACTGGTTAAACACACTCAGTATTGATCAACAGGTAAAACACACTCACCTGGATCATCTTTGTGTGATTGAAATGAAATCATCAGAAACAGTTGATGACCATCTCTGATGATGATGATGAGCTGATGAGCAACAGAAGGTGCTGTTGCACAGAAGAACACACTGAAGATCATGTGACTACATCCAGAAAATACAAATGAATTAAACAACAGTCACAGTAAATTAACTATTATAATCAGAGAAGCGCAAGGTGTGAGCATGTTGTTTATGTAAATATTACTCATAAACTTTCTTAGTGCTCAAATTCAGCTAAACATACTCTTTTCTTTGACACTCATTCTACCAGGATTCATTCTCTTTTGAAAGGCAATTGTGTCTAAATAATAATATTATTAAAATATATATATTATTAAAATAATTAATATATTATTAATAATAATTAATATATTATATTAAAATAAATATTAGTAATTAATCAATAAGAAATACCTTCAGCATCTCAAACTTTTACCTGTGCAAGAGCTGAACTCCACCATGATCTCAAAAGGGCCCTAATCAATTAATTATGAATTATATAATTCAAACGTGCATAAATTTTACACATCAGTAATTATTTTTCTATGAGTATTTTTGCGGAAGTTATAATCAATGAACAGAAGCTTGTTTGTAGTTACCAAACTCATTTTCTCTTGTTGAAAATGAAAGTATGTTATGAGCTTGTTTGTCCTGTTCTTTCTGCAGGTTTATCTGCAAAAATTTATGAATCTGTCAGCTTCTTAAAACTCAGTCATCAGCCTCAGGGAGGAACACAAACACCTGGAACGTGCCTCTGAGTTTTTGTTTCTTTACACGACACATAAGCAGTACATAACAAATAGTTCACCAATGAAATGTTCATAACAATGCAACCAATAAACATATTATATTTTATTTGTTTTAATCAGGGTTGTTAAAAAAGATATAAAGACATTAACGACTAACAATGTGTTCTAACCAAGTTTCAATTTCTTGACACAACACTGTTCTAATAGACAAATTTTAGCAAAAAAAACAAAAACAAAAAAACATTGACAATGTTTTACAATAAAAATAACTACCATATTTAAAATGATTAAGTATATGTTTTTTTGCTAAATCTCCATAAGTCAGTGCAAAAGTTATGTATATATACTAAATGTATATATCCACATGTATTTACTAAAAAGAGGTTAAATAAATTAAAATAAAGAAAAAGTGCTAGAGTTTTGCTGCTGCAACATGTTGTTCTCTCAATGAAAATGAAGGCATCCTTGTACTATGTCCAGTTCTGCCAGAATGTTTGTTTAGAATGTTGACTTGTGTTTTTTTTTGCATGAGACTAAACACCATATTTCAGTTCTACATGCTTTATATCTGAGCTGCCAGTCATGTTAGCTGTTTTTCAACATGTTTTTCTTAATCTGTATATATTTTATTGACTGATTAAATTTGTTGCTTATGTTTATCCTTCATCACTTAGTGGGGAAAATTTTGTAAACATTGCTTTTCTTTGAAGTAATGACTGACATATTTACAATCATTTTACTTTCGTCTTTATCTGTGAGAAAATATGGTAGTCTGATGATGATTTACCAACTGGTTTGAGTAGAAATAAAATACCATGTTTGTTATTTCTATGATAATATATTCTTCACATGATTAGGGACATATTATGACATATTCATGACTATGTTTTGGTGATAGATTAGCAAATTTGTTTATTCAATTCCATTTAGGTTTATTTTTTTATCTTATATTACATATATCATATAATTTTATTAAGTGTATTTGTTACTATATTGCAATCAGAATTAGAAAATAATAAGATGTTGTGTATTTATAGTTGATGAAGTTAATAGATTTTCTATTATTTATTTTATTTTATGTTTTTATATCTGTAAATAAACAAAAGATTTTAGTCAGAAAAAACCCCGCCCACCCCGTTTTTGAGTCACTTGCAAAAGTATTTAAAGTGAAAGTGAAAAGCTTTAGTTTTGGGTGACCTGCGTTTTCAAAAAACGTCCTGCTTTGACATAATCAGAATGTTGCTTCTGGTCCTAATCAAGATTAATGGAATTGAGACATATGGAATAACTGTGGGAACATCCTATGCACAATTTGATAACTTCACCATTAGAGAACTGAAGATACGAGCACTGACTTTTTTTCCTGGAGTAAATGGTAGGCTGAAGATTTCTATGACTGTTATAATAAATATTTGAAATATAGAAAATGTAAATTGTTTATCTCATTGGTCTTAAAGTTTGTGTTCTATATTGTTGTCAGATCCAGCGAGACTGAAGGTGGTTTTTGGTCAAACTGAGCTTGAAGATTATCAAACATTTGGATCGTGTAACATTATTGAGCAGTCAGTTCTTGACGTCATGCTAAGGTTGCCATATAATGAAGGTACAGTATCAGACTTTTAATTTTCAGTGAGGCTGTCTAATGGCTTCCGATGACGTCTTTCCATTTTAAAATTGTCACGTTTAAGATCTGATTTCTTTAAATATCAGCGATCTTCACTGCATGTTAGATATACAATATGAAGTGGGTTTCAGATCGGACAAAAAGCACTGCATTAAAGTCTATTTCCTTCCGCCATGTCTTTAAAATATGATAGTTTGTTTTACCCTAATATTTTGGTTGTTGCTAGATCAGATACAGTTGCGACAGAAAGTTAACGAAAATTATTTACATTATTTAAATTTCACATTTGTTGTATTTTATCAACGTCTACCCCCAACCCAACTTAAACCCAACAGTTACAGTAACATACAGTAGAATTTTTTATGCTATCTATTAAATTACCCAATAATTTGTATTTTTTAAAGCCTACCCCCACCCAACCCTAAACCCAACCATCACAGAACTGTAAAGATATAAATTATTTATATATATTTATTCATTCATTTTCTTTTTTGGCTTAGTCCCTTTATTAATCAGGGGTCGCCACAGTGGAATGAACCGCCAACTTATCCAACATATGTTTTACGCAGCAGATGCCCTTCCAGCTGCAACCCATCACTGGGAAACCCACACACACTTATTCACACTCATACACTAGACAATATTTAGCGTACCCAATTTCCCTATAGTGCATGTGTTTAGACTGTGGGGGAAACCGCAGCGCCCAGAGGAAACCCACGCGAAGACAGGGAGAATATGCAAACTCCACACAGAAACACAACTGACCCAGCCGAGGCTCGAACCAGCAACCTTTTTGCTGTGAGGCAACAACACTCCCTAATGCGCCACTGTGTCGCCTATTGTTATACAATGTCATAAATGCTGCAAATTGATGTGCATAGCGCACATCCAGCCGCGTGTAAATATTGTGTTCACACTGAAAACTCTAAAATCATTAAGTGCACTTTAATTACCCGGATGATGCACTCATTCAGCCGCTAAAATGAAGTGTGTAATGATGGACACTTCACACACTCAACGACCGCAGGTTTGCATACGTAGCGGAAGGGGCGGAGCTATCGGACGCACATGTTAAATAACTTCATTTATTTTGGATGGTGAAAGCAAAATTCTCCTGTTAGAGTGATTATAGCGCCTCCCGATGGTAAATGTGGTTATACTCACGGCAGGTATTATCTGATAATTCAGTCGTTTATTTCACTGATTTGGCAACCGTCAAACGTCATCAGGGAAACGGTTTGAATTTCCGCTTAGTAAAAAAACATTAGTGTGCCATTTGGGACGCCACTACATACATATACTATCCTGCTGTGTGTGTAAGTGCATAAGTACATAGTGCATGAGTGCATAGTGTATAGTGTGCCATTTGGGAAATAACAAAACATAAATAAACAAACAAAATTTGCTCCAAATGCCCGTTAATATCTAATCTTGTGCTAACTAACATTAGCAATGTTACAAACACAGTTGGGAAAATGCTTTCAAAATGTAATACATTATATATTAAAAGTTACTGTCATGTTTTTTTTGTAATTGATTACATTACAATATTAATATCTCAGAAATGCATTACACTACTTTTGTATTACTTTAAGGTTACTTCAACCAAAATAACCATAATAAAGTATGACTCTTATGAATTAAAGTATGACTTTTCAAAATGTCTGTTTTCAAATACATTTTGCTATTATTGTAATTATTCTGAAAGATTTTTGTTTGCACAAGGAGTATAACAGCCTGTGCTCCACACAGAGATCTGATCATTTATTTGACATATTTTCTTTTAAATATATATTCATAGTGCTTCACCTTTTACACATTATATATATATTATGTATGGGATTTCTTTTTCCATTGCATTTCTTTGTATATTTATTTTTTACTCAGTAACGCATGTGATTTAAAATGTAGTGAAGTACAATACTTTAGGCAAATCATACTTAAGTAAAAGTAAAATTACAGATTTTAAACCCTACTCTAAAAAGTACAAATTAAAAAAAAAAAACTACTTAAGTACAGTAATGTGAGTAAATGTAATTCATTACTTTCCGCCTCTGTAAGCATGTGCTTTTAAATAGCTGGAGAACGTGAGCTGAAATGGTTGCTGTTTAGAATGGTAAAAACAAAAATATTAATGTGAAAGTCAGTCTATGTCATGCAGTCTCTAAAAAAACTTTCTACTGCTTTAACTCGACCAGCAACATGTTCAAGCCCTTAAACAGAAAGCATTGTATGACAATACTCTTCACCAAAGATGCACCGTCGACCCAGAAACACGGCAGTCCAACTCAGCCTAAACAGGCTAAATAGGATTTTTCTGCAGGATCGGGAGTGAAGTTATCTTTTGAATGTAAAGAGAAGTGTGGCTGCTTATGGAGCTGTTTACATATTGTGTCTTTTGCGCACACAAATTCATTATTTCCAATGGAGCACATATTGCATGCCCTCGCATTGTCCGGAGGCACCAGTTAAAAACCACGAGTCTCAAGAGTGACTCGTACTGACCAATTAGCTTGTATTGAATATACACATTTCGGTAGACTAATTACCTCAAACAAACCCAGACCAGCCAAACACTGCAGTGCTTTTTCATATTATGGATGTCAATGATTGCAAATATTCAGTTTTCTTCATGTCTTCATTTGTGTAAAAAAACAGGTTTTGAACCACTGAATGATGAGAGAATTTTAAGTTTTGGTTGAACTCTTTGTCTTTTGAATCTATCAAGCTGCTGTAATAAACCCACTGTAATGTATTTTTGTGAATATTAAATTACCGAAAGAGCTGCAGGTTATTTTGTATATTAATGGGTAAATTTTATGTGTTTTAAAAGTGACTTCAAAGTAAAGTAATTAATAATCTGATTATGGCAAACCGTTTTGACTTTTATTCCTTCTCAGAATATGTATTCTTGATGTCAACAATTCAATTTAGATATCAGCAATCAACATTCTTGATATCAACAATTCAGTTCATGATGTAAAAAAGGTAATTGTTGAAATAAAAAATTGAATTGTTGATATTAAGAATTACATTTTTAATATCAAGAACTGTATTTTCACTAGTTAAATGTCACCATAGGCTGCCATTCAAATTTAATTGTTGATATAAAAAATTGATTTCTTACTAGTTAAAATGAAATTCATGATATCAATAATTTAATTGTTGATTTGAAAAATGTAATTGTTGATATCAGTAATTTAATTGTTGATATCATGTCACAGTCTGTGAGGGAAAAAAAGGAGTGAGGACCCCAATGCAGATAACTAAGGATTTCAAGAGTTCACACTTAGCTGATGATTAATTATAAAAGCTTGTTTGGCATGCTGTCCTGGGAGAGAGCCCTGAGCTCATGAGATCCTCGAGCCCAGGGCTCCCTCCCGTTGCAAGGCGGGAGGGGAGTTTGAGCTCAGGTAGATCTCGAGAACTCCGCTGCTGTAGCAAGTGAATGCTCTTGAAATTAATTACTAACTAGAAGCGTGTCTATGTTGACAATTTGGATTGTTCAATTGACTTAATTGCATGTTTTTAGGCGATGGGAGGAAACCGGGGAACCCGGGGGAAACCCACGTGAGCACAGGGAGAAGTGCAAACTCCACACAGAAATGTCTGCTAGTTTTGGTAGAGCCAGGAACCAGAGACATTCTTGCTGTGAGGCGACAGTGCTATGCACTGGGCCACCGTGTCACCCGTCTAAGAAGTAGGAGTAGGGGAGAAAGGGGGGACTCTTCAAAACGAAGATAGCAAAGGAATAAACCCCAGGGTATTTATAGTAGTTTAGGAGTCATCTGATTGGATCGTAGTGAATTAGATAATGCGGGTCAGCTGCTAGCAATCATAAGCACGTGATCCTCTCGAAATTTGTTTGTTGCAAAGCGGGAGGGGAGTTTGAGCTCAGGTAGATCTCGAGAACTCCCCAAAATGCCTTTGTATAGCTCGGAACAGCAGCCGCGTATTGAAGAGCCCCCCAAAAAGCAGGTGTAACAAGCCATATCCGGCTGCTGGATATAACGTTGATAGCTTAGGAAGAGAAGCTCCTACGGGAGCAGAGCAAAGTAGGCTGCTAGAGCCTAGGCGGGGTGAAGGCAGGGCTGGATTGACTCCGCGAGAGTCAAGGCTCAAATATATACACCCCTGCGGGGGTGGGAGCTGGGGTTTGATTGCTCAAGCAAGAGTCGGGAAGGTTTGGGCGGTGGAGACTCTTGCATGAGAGGGTGGGAGGTGGCTAGGGCCTGAACTCCGGCAGGAGTTGAAGCTCGTTTTAGTCGCCCCTGCGGGAGCTAGAGCTGAGGATTGAGGGCCTAATGAAAGGAAGAACATATCGAAAGAGTGACGCTGAAAGAAACAGCGGAGAACTCAACGCTGGAAAGGAATTGAGGAAATAGGAGGGTAAGGAGATAAGGGGGAAGATCAGAGAAGGGTAAAGGTAGCGGAAGCACTCACGCTGTAAGGAAGAAAGAAGGGGCAAATAATTGCCAGGCGGAGAATCTCGACGCCAGAAAGAAGGAGAATATAGGAGTATATATGCATATATATAAATATATATATGAATATATATGGTTATTACATGGTAAGGGCCGGGCATGGGCGGTGATTGACTCTTGCGAGAGTCGAAGCTCGTTTTAGTCACTCCTGCAGGAGATAAAGCTGAGGATTGATGGCCTATGAGAAAGGAAGAGAAGAGAGGGCGGAGGAACTCAACGCCAAAGGAAGAAAAGGAGAGAGGGAATAACCTGCGTGCGTGAGCATGCACGTGCGTCTATTCCTGTTTCGGCATATGCATGCACACGCATCGGAACAGGTATACATCGGATGTATGCGTATAACATGCGTGTACATACCATTTGTAATGGCCTGGGTGGGGGGGGCGGCCCAAATGGTGACTCTTGCGAGAGTCGAAGCTCAGCGCGACCCCTGCGGGGGTCAGAGCTATTGGGGGGGGGGGGGCAGTAAGAGTCGGGAAGAGGGAGGGGGTAGTGCAGGCTCTTACTGGAGGTGGTAGTGAAGGGGTGGCCGGGGATGGGCTAGGGGTGACTCGCGAGAGTCGAAGCTCGGATTGGACCCCTGCGGAGGTCAGAGCATGGTGAGGGAAGGAGCATTGTAGGTTTGAAAGGAAAGTTAAGAGCATACATGCAACCTGCACAACATGTAATGCCCATAGGCTCACATACTCATTTGCTTGCACGTGCATATGCATATTTAAACGTACGCCCACACCTATATACATGTCTACGTGCAAATAAGCATGTATACGTGTGCAACCACACGCTGTATCTGCGCGAGCAACCACACACATTCCCATGCGCACCCATACACAAGCACACACACACGCGCACTCCAGCCTACTTAGGGTCGAGCTCGTACCCCTAGCTGGAGTTTGGAATTTAGCTGAGTAGGGCTAGCTGGGCTGTCTTGAGGTGGGATCGGCTGAGGCGAATGTAAGCTTTGAAGGCATTGGAGGACCAACAGACTAGGGTCTGGATTTGGTGCGAGGATAGACCTTTGTGAGCTGCTGTGGTGGCTGCGCCAATTCTAAATGAGTGGCTGGAATATAATTCGGGGGAAACGCCCGAAAGGCGAAGGACTTCTTTCAGATGTTTTTGAAACAAAAAACGAGTTACTGGACGGTTAGCGTCATCAGTAAAACGTGGGGCATGTGGGTCAGACTCCTTTGCTCTCCTTGAATGGAGAAAAGCTAAGAGAGTTTGGAATGGCTGTGTGGGGGAAAAATGTTAAATATGTAAATAAAATGCCCTTTGCTTGTCTGATCTGTTTTGCTTTGCTTAATGAAAAAGGCGAGTGTTTCAGCATTCAGCAGTGTTAGATAAGATATAGTGTGGTGTATTGCGGGGTTGAAATTGGATGTGATAGCCATTTCTGAACACCTCAGGAAGCCAAAAAAGCCAGGGTAAACATGGCGTCTAGTGTACGGGCTGTGTGGAGTGAGAGGTATCCTTTGCGCAGTGTGCGTATGCACTTTACTAAAATATTGAGTGTAATGGGTAGTCTAGTGTCAGGAAGGGGGGGGGGTGATTTCTGGATACCTTAATGAGGAGGGAAGTTTGAGCGTTAGAAATGGCTTCTAAGGTGGCCACGTAAATCAATTTATGAAAAAACTTGACCCCACTAAGGTAGCTTTTAATGGAGCTTGCCTGGATATTTTTGGCTGTATGGAGGTGGGAAATAAATGAGGTGATGGTAAGCAATGAAAAATCTGGGAACTGTATGTGATACAGGGTATGGAAAATATTTATAAGATTTCCATGCTGTGAGATACGACTCAAGGGTCCTTGGTGCGACAGCGTAAAGGATCAGAGATATGGAAGTTTTATGGCAATATCATTTGTGAATAGAGTGGAACAGGTGTTGGATGCTGGTCTGCTTCCGGTACCAAGAGCCGAAATTTCTGGAAAAGAAAGCGAGAGAGAGAATTAGCAATTTGATTTTTGCAAACTGGAACATGTCTAGCAGTCATAATGAATTGCTTTTTGGCTGCCGTCCAAACGAGGCATCTTAGTAAGGGCATAATTGGAAGTGCGTGCGAGCGTCCTTCATTAATGCAATAAACGGTGGCTTCGTTGTCGCAATGAACGAGAATGCTGAGGCGGACCATTCATCTCCCCATAAAAGCGCTGCTGCGACTATGGGGTAGAGTTCGAAAGCGCAGATTATTGCTGATTTCTGGGTAGACTGAGCATCTGCGGGGGCCACGTTGAAGCAAACCAGTGACCTTGGTAAAAGCCGCCGAACCCGACTGAGGGGGCAGCGTCAGTGAATTAATTAATATCCACCGGGGAAGAAATTAGGTCGCTATAGAAAAAGGAACAGCTGTTCCATTGCTTAAGGAAGGAGATCCATAAGCTGAGTTCATTGCGACTGGGTTTAGAAAGATATATGGTATCTTCTAAACCGGGGACAGAGGAGGACAGCTGAAGGAGGTGAGTAATAAACGGGCGGCCTTGGGGAATTATGCGCATCGCAAAATTGAAATGTCCGAGAATAGATAGCAGTTCGCGTTTGGTGCATGATTGTTTCTCGAGGAAAATTTGAGATAAAGAGATTATATGGTCGAACTTTTCTTTGGAAAGGGATGCTTGAAATTTATTCGAATCTAAGTTGATGCCCAGAAATTCTATGGAAGTGCTGGGACCGGCTGTTTCTCCTCTGCGAGGGGGATGCCTAGATTTTCGAAAACCTTTTGGGTGATCGATAGGTGTTTAGCTGGAGGTGAAGAAGGTGGGGAAATGAGGAGAAAATCATCGAGGAGATGGATTATGCGGGATTTCGTAGTTATTAGATAAAATCCAGCATAATGCTTCTGAAAGCATATCTAAAATTTTAGGACTACTTTTGCAGCCGAAAGTTAATCGGACTGCAAAGTAAAATTGTGAACACCAATGAATGCCAAAAAGGTGCCAGAAGTCTGGGTGAATTGGCATGATTTTAAAGGCAGATGAAATGTCGATTTTTGCAAGCCAAGCATTGCGACCGACTAAACTGATGAGCGAAATTGCTTGGTCTGTATCATGATAATTCAGCGAGTATTCGTCTGATGGAATGGTGCTGTTAATGCTAGGAATATAGAATTGTGAGGAGCGGAGACCAATAATCAAGGGTTTTTGCTAGAGAATTCTCAAGTCGCAATGTCAATAGGACTAATACACGAACGCTGAACAGTGGGGCAAGAATAGTACTATCATGAATTTATTATCGATTCTTTTTTGATTAACGAATTCACTGTTGCAGGTTCGTTAGTCGCAGATTGTAGATTGGAGCAGAAAAAGATTAAGGAAGGGAGAGCTGAAACGCCCGGGTTAGATCATTGGGTTAGACCTGAAATCAGAAATCAGAAGTTAGTATCAGGGTGACAATGTAATTCAAAGCAATTTGAGAAATATGGCATCGAGGATGTGAGCCATGTGAGTGGAAATGCATCCTTTATGTAGAGTGTGATTGTATTTGAAGAGCATATAAAATGTAATGGGTTGGATGAGGGTCAGGTTCTGCAGCCAAATGTCATGGTCTTTTTATTAATGCATGGTCTGATAGCTTGATGTCGCTACGTGCAAGGATGGTAGAGGTGAGCATTCATCTCCCCTCAAAATGGCAAATGAATGGAGAGCTGAGGATAAGGGGTATGGTTTGTCTGGTGGTCCTGGAAGTGTTTACTGAAGATCCGTTGTCAGAAATGTCCTCCTATTCATAGCAGCCAATCGGGAAGTTTGTTTTGTTGCTGTTTCACATCCAACTGACTTGCCATTATAAGCTTACATAAGACACTAGTGTATGAATAAATGAGTCACTGGTCTAGTGTAATTAGACCTCAGTGCTCTGTGTATAAATTATTATTTTTTTTTTCTAACATCAAACTCTGAACTCTATAAGACTTCAAGGGCGATGTCACCACTTAGTAAAACTGAATGGAATGTTAGTAATTGGCTTTACTTTAATCCATGAAAAACATTTGTTGGTATCTTAACTTCATTCACAAGCGGGTCCGGCCTAAATTCGTTCATAAGACTTGCAATAGAGTCAAGAGAGAGGGTGGGACCTTCTCCAGAGAGCTTATTGGATGGTGACGCTTTTCCTTACAGCTATTGGCTTAAAGGAGAGCCAGTCAAGCGTGCCAAAGGTGAAAGAGCCCGGCGGCCATTTTGTTGATCAAGTTCACCATTGTTTATGACTTGAGCTGTTGCTCTGCTGAACATTCTAGCAAACAAGCTGTTAAATGTTATGGATCAGTGGACGGGCAAGAGGCAAGTATCTTTAGTTAAAATCATTGTTTACGCTAGTCTTGTTATTCAAAAGATTTATAAATGTTTTAGTCTAAATGTTTGGTAAAGTTATATTGCAAAGCTTCCCTTCATGTGCATAGCATGTGCACCGCTAGGAAGAAGGTAATGGTTCAGTTTCATTGCGATGGCTTTGGAGTTTTGGCTGTCATTTGCTGGAGAATATGGTTGAAGACACAGCAGATGCGTTGAAGTGGAAGGTTTGATGTTTTGTTGAAGTTGTTGATGCAATTGTTGGAGTTGTTTTGAAGTAGTAATAGTAGGAATGGCTGACGTGAAACTGACGTTTCAACACAGTGTCGAGATCCCGAAGCGCAAGTGTTTCGAAACACTGCACCGAAGCATGATCCGAAACACCCAGGTCACGTGACTAAAGTGTTTCGAAACACTTGGTCACGTGACAAAAGCGATTCAAAGCATCAATCATTTCAGAGGCGTTTCAAGACCCGGAGAATCTGCATTTGACTGGCATGATCTTAATTTTGACACTGTCTAGTATGGCCTAGTGGACCGTGCGTGTGCACTATGGTACTATATGTCAAATTTGTTTTGGGTTCGAATCTCGACTAGTACAAATACTCCAAAATCATGATTTTATGTATTTTAATCATGTTACTGTTTTATGGTGTAGCCTAGATAGGATACAGCTGTGGATATGCCATCAATTTAGCATCATTTTTGTAACATTGTAAAACAATAATTCATAGTTTTACAGTACTGTGATGGGTTTAGGTTTTGGATAGACGTTAATAAAATACAATGGGAAATTTAATTAATAATATAAATAATTATTGTTAACTTCTGGCCACAACTGTATCTGATCTAGTAACAACCCTGTTTTATGAACAAAACAATACAAATTTATTTACAAGGTGTTTATTCGGATGTCAGAGCAATGTTGAAACAAAACGATACAATAACAAAGCATTACCAACTGGTATTAAAGCATTTCAACACAATTGTGTCAGTCTGGATTCGAACCCATTTTTCCCGCATGGTTGTCACGAACTCTAACCGCTCGACTAAACTATCTGATGACTCCTGGCTACAAAGTGGAGTTTGATACCTCAATTTGCTCAACTGTTCTTCGCTGAAGCTGTTTCAGTGAAATACAAATACAATGACCACTAGGTGTCACCGTAGAGTGGTGTTTCGAAACGTTTCGATGCTTCGACACATTTGCTTCGATAGTTTCAGTGTTTCACGAAGCCTCGCTTTGCCCACCACTAAGTAATAGTAGTAGTTGTTGTTGTTGCTGCATTTGTTGTTTCTGCAGTTGTTGCTGCTGCTGCTGTAGATTGTAGCTTGTAAATTATAGCTAGTACAAATAAAACATTTCAGGCAGTTTGTCTCTATATTTTTTTTTTGGATCAAAATGTTATAGGCAAACTTTTTGCGAACTAAATTGAACTAGTTTTAAGCAGAAAAAGTTACCAAAAGGCCTGATGTATCAATATGATACATAGTTAATTTATAAAAAACATGTATATGGTATAAAAATGTATCGTGATAGGATTAATAAACATGACAGTTCCAAAAATTTTAATATTCTGACTATTTCTTCGTGTCAGTTTTAACAGGGTTAAGAATCATAATAATTAGGTATCTAAAATTTATATAGGGGAATTTTTTAATCCAAGTATTATTTTCTTTTTTGTTTAAAATATATTCAGTAGGCCCACACAGAGTCTACATGCGCAGACATCTGCAGTTTTCTACAGATTTTTAGCCCATCATTGAGTCTATGTATTTACTTGTGTAAATTTGTGTACATTTATTTTTACTCAGTATTTAAATTCATTTCACTAATATTACTGTGATATAATAATAGTAATATTAAAATGTTGATATGATTTATTTACAATACAGTTGGTAAAGTAGTATTTTCTACCTGTAATTCTCAGCAGAAATAGCAAGATATGTTTGCAGATTCTGTCTGGCCCTAATATTTAGGGTTGTAGCCTACTTTTAAACATACATTTTGTGTGATCCCTCTTATTTTTGCAAAATAGTTAATTAATAATAATAAAGAAAATTTTTAAGATTACTCAAACCTTTTGAGCTCAACTGTAAGTATGATTTGACAGTTTATTTTGATAAAACTTTTACATGAACCTGGATGTGAGACTGCATGTTTTTGTTTTGAATGATTTTGAATTAAAATGTGTGTGCCAACGTATGCAATTCATACCTATAAACCCTCTCGTTTTTGCCATATTATTTCTACCATATTTTATTATTCTATCCGCTCTTCCGTGTGTGTTTTTTCCTGTATTTCTCCCGCATTTGTAATGTTTCTATGAAAAGTGAAAGTAGCAGCTACACAATGCCGATCTCAAATGTGATGCAAGAACTGTTTAAGAGAATTAAGCTTTCACATTATTTTGGATTGACAGCATGTTGAAATTAATGTAAAAACAGCCGCATTCCTTTCCAGTAAAGCTTTATGAGTCTATTGCCGCCCTTATGCAGCCTCTGAATCAGTATAACGGTGCTGAGTGATGGACTCACTCCATAGTGATAAAGACGGCTTCTAAACACGCGATTTGAACATGAATGAAAGCGCATACTTTAAGATTCAGGTGTGTAAATAGACAAATACACAATAATATGTAAACATGTTTTATTTAAAACACAAGTAATATTATCTTAAATTAGCATAAACAAAACAAATGTTTTCATTGCAGACTCGCACCTCTCTTATCAAACAAAACAGAGAGTCAAACTAAATTCATTTGTTGCTCTTTAGTAAATAACTAACGTTAACTGTAATCAATATTTAAATGCAGTGAATAAAAATTTTCTCTTTTGAAGCTGACGGTCCATAAATTTACTACTATCAAAAGCGTTTACCATAAAGTTAACTTTTCGCACAGTATAGATGCAAATATGCGATTTTGGACACAGTTCAGGTGTGGCCGTGCGTTACTGCCCCCCTGCCTGGACAAAACCACTTTGTCTGCATTTATGTTTAACGTTAACTTAAGTAAAAGCCCATGCATGCAGTGACTGACTGGCGATAATGAATAATTAATTATATGGCTGCCCGTTGCTCCCAAAAACATTAGAAGTTGATTAAAAGTGTGGTAATAATAGTGTGGGTTAAGCCAACCAATTCCTTATTATCCAATTTGTCATGGCAGTTTTTATTTTAAGGCATTGTTTGTTCTCTTTTTGTTTTCTATTTTGCGCTCCACGTCTCTTTACTCTTCTCTCCATTTTTAAATGACTGTAACCAAGCAACGGATCAATCAAATGGTCAATGACGAAGGAGGGGTGGTATAATTTTTTTATTAAATAAAATACAATTGTATATTTATATAAAATGCAGAATAAACATTTTTAACCAAAAAATTTATTTATTTTGTTTAATATGTATAATAATATGTATAATTTAAAAAATAGTTTTTGCACAATAGCGCCCCCCCATGTTTGGCGCCCCTATGCGCCGCATATACTGCATACCCCCTTTTTGCACCACTGCCGACCAGAACCGAAACTAACTAGACTGAGACGCTGGGAATGAAACACCACGCTGCAGACAGACGAAAACACAAACACGAGTACAAGAGCGCGTGCGTCTGAGGGACACGGCTAGTGTCCGAGCTCTGCCACCAAAACAAGAATTTACAAGACCAGAGTGGCAGAACCCTGACATATCAAGTATTACTTTTCAACTAGTAAAGATGTTCATTTTTGATATCAACAATTGTTTTTTCGCTGGTGAAAATGTTAATTTCTGATATCATGAATGTAATTGGTACTAGTGAAATTAGTAATTTATAAATCAAAAATTACTTCCCTAATTGTTGATATCAGAAATACCTTTTTACATATCAGAAATAACAAATTAACATGTTGAAATATAATTGCAGATATCAAGAATTCACATTTCCCCTCGTTCCCCTAGGGGGGGAACAGAAATGCTATGTGGAAAATCTTTCACTATGGGTTTTCATCAGAAACCAATCATCTGAAAGAGTATAAAATCGGGACATTGAAATGCCAAATGAATTGGCTGCATCAGCATGCACAGATGGCGTCAATGACAATCAGTCAAGTATAAAGACGTGGCTAGTGCAATGCTCGACCTCCTTTTGAGCTGAGGAGACTTTCACGCTTAACAGCTAAGGGACGATCATTGTGGTGAAGGTACATAGCATTTCTGTTCCCCCCCCTCGGGGTTACAACCCTTTAGTTTCCAACATGTCCCCTGGCCCTTACTTACCTTACTTACCTGTTCAGGTTTAGCTATATTTTTTGGGGAGTCGAAAATAACCCAGTAAAAAGGGTTTTAATACGACAGTACATTGAGAAAGCATTTAGTCCCGATAGATTGACACTGCAGAGTTCACCTGCTACCCAAGGAGGGGAGACCTGGTGACAGCCTGAGGCCCAGCCCCGGAAACGGGGGAGGGGTACATAAGAGGATGGTTAGCGGGGAGGGACGACACGAGCCCATTTTAACACAGGGGGGACTAAACTGTGGTTGAGTGAGCCTATGGGATCGCCCGCAAGGGATCACGCATAGCAGGCACCTATACCCAGAACGCGGGCTGACCAGCGGGCAGACCTACAACGTAGTGGGCCAGCAAGTGACTCCTCCGCTGAGTCAGTGCTGGGGGCCATGGAGGAATCTGCAGGGCTCACCTGACGGGGAACTGAACTGACAAAGCTGAAAAAGCACACATACCTCCGTGTTAGGGAGAATGGTGCAGCAAGCGTGTTTCAACACCTTAACTGAGTTGTTTCCTCAATCACCAAAGGGTTACCTAATACCCTTGAGGAAACCAGTTCCATTTGCAGATTGTAAAACCTTGCAAATGTATTAGGTGTTGCCCAGCCCGCAGCTCTGCAAATGTCTGTCAGAGAAGCGCCACGTGCTAACGCCCAAGGGGATGCAATGCTCCGAGTGGAGTGCGCTCTCACCCCTGGGGGACACGGCTCACCCTGGCTCAGATAAGCGAGGGAGATGGCATCCACTCTCCAGTGGCCCAACCTCAGTTTAGATACTGCACTTCCCTTCTGCCGACCACCATACCAGACGAAGAGCTGGCCAGAGGATCTTAGGCTCTGAGTGCTGTCTACATAGATTCACAAGCAAGAACAGTACACAATAATGAAGGGCTGGGTCTGCCTCCTCCGCAGGCAGGGATTGCAGGCTCACTTCCTGATCCTAAAACAGCGGGGTAGGAACCTTGGGCACATAGCCGGGCTGGGGTCTCAGGACAACGTGAGAGTAGGCCGGCCCGAATTCTAGGCATGAGTCACTGACCGAAAATACCTCCAGGTCCACAACCCTCTTAATAGAAGGCCAGCGCCTGCGCTTGATAGCGCTGGTAGGTGGCCATAGCATGCAAGGTGAGGGTGGAGGAACACGCAGCACACTGTGTAAGTCCACTGTGCGCATCCAGGAAAAAAAGCTTTTTACACCCATCTAGTCATAACTATCTCCAGGCCCACAGCTGAAGCAGCCCGGGAAAGGACGGCCATCATGTCTGCTTTTTAGATGCCAATGCCGTGCTTTCCACCCCGGAGGGAGCGAGTGGGTTCGCATCCTCATCAGACAATGACTTCCAATTGACCCATCCAATTACGCAGCGGTGGACATCTGATCCTCGGTGCCATCAAGTGAGAGAGCGACCATCTTAAGACAGAGAGCTTCTCTTCACCTGAAGCTTGGATGGAGCACGTGGAGGAACGAGATGTCTGCAGCCCGAAGGCGGCGGATTTACTCCCACTGTAATCCTCAGATCTGCCCGAGTGCCAACCGCAGTGCGAGGGACAACTGAGGTGGATGGCTCTTTTGCAAGAGCGAGCAATCTAAACTGCACAACAGACATGACATCACAGTCACAGCATGCACTGCCCGCGTGTACCGTATTAACATGCTGGACCCCCCAGACATGAAACGCTGTGCTTGTGCCCATCATCCGGGTATAGGAAACTACCGCATCCAGAAGCAAAATGTCGGACCGACGTCTTGAAAAAGACGCGCTGCAAAACCGTGTTGCTCTTTTAGGAAAGCTTTTCCCTATATACAAACCGCTCTTGGAGGAATAGACCCAAAGAATGCCAGGGAAGGGACAAAAACCCAGCTCGACCGTCTGCCACTGCGTATACGTGCTCTGGACCAGGAGAAGCTGCTTCTCGATCTCTTTCTGTAAACACAGGTAGGAGAACCCTCAAAGACTCTCTCAGATGCTTGTGAAAGGCTCTGAAAGCGAAAAGGAGGTCGAGCATTGCACTAGCCGCATCTTTATACTTGACTGATTGTCATTGACGCCAGCTGTGCATGCTGACACCGCCAATTCATTTGACATTTCATTGGCCCGATTTTATACTCTTTCAGTCTCTGACGAAAACCCCATAGTGGAAGGTTTTCCACATAGCATTTCCGTTCCCCATCTGAAGATGAAATTAAGTTCTTGATATCAGGAATAGACATTTTTACTAGTTACAATATAATTGTTGATATCAATCAATTAGTTTCTGACATCAGGAATGCAGATTGTTGATATCAAGAATGTAATTTTTCAAAATGGCTAAACATAATTTTTTGATATCAACGATTACATTTTTGATATCAAAAACGATGATTTTGCATTCCCACTTGTACAAACCTGAATTCTTGATATAAAAAATGACGTCATTACAAAACATTTATAATATCAAAAATGAAATTTCAACTAGTAATAAACATATTTCTTGATATCTGTAACTTAATTCTTACAAGTTAAAATTTAATTTTCATTAGTAATAATTGTTATTTCAGGTCCCACAAATTGCTTTGTAGATATGTGCATGTATGAATTCATTAATGTGCATAGTAATGATGAATTTACATTTTTGATATCAACAACTGAATTATTGATATTAAGAATTACATTTCCACCAGTAAAAACTACACACTCTCAGTAGTAAAGGTACAAAATTGTACCTTTTAGGGTACAAATGGCCCGTCACTGGGGTGGTACCGTTAAGGGTACAATTTTGTACCTTTATTTAGAGGTACAAAATTGTACCATCTACATTTGTACCATTTAAGGAACAATTTTGTACCCCCAAGGAACAAAATTTTAGTCACTGAAGGTACGAAAATATACCTTATTATAGCATTTTAAGGGTACTGACCCAGGCATTTTGATCCTTTGGTGACTGCATGCACAAATAAATAAATAAAATATTTTGGTTCACAGATGTTCATTTTTTTTATTTTAGAAATGCAAAAATATTTCATTACAACTCACAACGGAATGTGTTAAGAAATAAAATTACACAGCAAGTATAAAGCAGACATCTAAAACAATAAAAAGAACAACTTAGATAACAAATAAAAAAATGTTCACTCGCGTATAGTAAATAATCTACACTAATGCAAAGACCACAAACGCATTACACAGGCTACATACATTGAAGTACTGCACTTTATAAAGTCCAAAGTGTTTGTCTTTAATCAGAATATTCAGTCATAATAAATAATTTGTCATCAACATTTTCTCTATATTTCAGAATGAAGGCAAAGTTTCTCTATAAATTGCTTCAACAGTGCAGAAAAACCAAAAACATCAGTAGCCTCTTCCTCAACATCAGTAGATTACTCCTCAGCTTTCTCAAGTAGAGCTGTAATTTCTTGTAACACAATATGTTTATGCTTTTGATAAACATGACATGTAACGCACTCATAACTTAAAAATGTTTTTTAATAGTCAATAATAATCATTAGGACCAAAAATCTGCTTTATGCATGAATGACAGCAGTGTGCTGGATTAACTTGATGATTGTGATTATTATCCAAAAGCATGTACATAAACAAAAAACAAGGTTGATCACTCTGGTAACTGGAGTAGATTGAGGCTTTTCACCATCCACAGTCACTCAAAACATTCCACTGCAGAATCATCAAGGTGTTCTTCTAATAAGATGGATATGTCAAAAATGTATATTCGTCCACACCAATAACTCGGCCAATCACAATCCCATTAACTCTGAAGACTGCCTTGACTTGTCTTGTTAACACAGGTGTCCAGTCGGTGGCCTCCTCCTGTACTTGAACTGTTGGGTTTGTGGTGAAGATGGTTCACTGTAAATGACAAATATAAATATATATAATTACATTTATATCAGTCACTCCATCACTGATGAAGAGAAAATCAACATGCATTATGAGCTGCATAATGAGCCATCAGACAGGTACAGTATGTGACTAGGAGGGAAGAGTTTCAAGAAGGAATCAGAGGAAAATTTATATACTTTTTTGTTTGCAGTTTATTTAAAATATATTAATCACACAAAATAACTGGAGATACTTTTGTGAGAGTCTGTACACTCTATAAAACTCTGCAAACTTTTAAACTTACACATAGCAAATCTACTGATTTTTTTTTTTTTTTTGTAAATGAAGAGTTTAGTTGCAAAATGAGATTATCCATTTTGAGAAATGTTGGTTTTTTGACATTATTATTTAAGACATCAACAGTCAAGTTCATTCACAATTTTATACATTAAACTATTAAGCTCAGTGAAGTCCAGGAACACAATATTCTTCAAACCCAGGATATTTTTTATTTAACGTTATGTCTATAAATAGTTTATAAATAAGTCAAAAAACATGCCAAAATGCAACATATTATCTTAAAATTGTCAAACATCTTAAATTGGTTAAAAAAATACATCATAAATATCTGGCATAGTATATACAAAGTTTGAATTATAATAATACGATTCTGAGTTAGTTTTGGTAATCTCATATTAGAGCAATGTTATTTTTTAAAGAATGATGATTAATCCATGTTAACAAAATTAACTGAGCAAAAGAAAGCAGGTGAAAAAGCTTTTGGCGCAAGTGATCATTCTCTCATTCGGTATTCACAGAAATTATTTAAAGAATAAACTTACAAAGGACACTTAGAAATGTAGTCTTGCAGACAGGTATCTTGTGATGAGGAGGGGCGCAGGAAAAAGGCAGTATTTCGCTGTAACAACTGGCCTTCGTCTTGACATCAGCAGAGACACACAGACGCAGGATTATTTGATCCTGGTCCACTTTTGTAGCATTTTTAAACATTTTTGTGACCTTGAAGGCTACATCTTCATCTAATAGTTTGTTGGCATAACACAGACCAACATTACTCTCATTACTGACCAAACTCGGAACACTTCTTGTCTATTTTAGCTCTCGTTGCCGCTGGTCCTTTACCTCCGTTGTTTTCACATCTGCATTCATATATGAAGCGTGCTTACTGAGAGGCGGGACAACGCTGCTGTAATGAAGTGATATAGGAGAATCCGTACAGTCCTTACTTTTATACGGATTACATAAACAGAGATCATTTGTTTTCAACTTGAATTGGTTAATGCAAAAGTAGACATATCAAGCTTTATATAGATATCAGAAATCATCATCTTTGTTGACTATTTGCCAAGTTTCCTTTCATTTTAGTGACGTGTTTTTCTGACCACAGTCTGCTCGCGCCTCAGTCGCTTGTAATAACAATGCCTAGTGGGCGTGGTCGCATTAAAACTAATGAGATCAGACTGAGAAACTAGACATAGCGTTGATTTCATACTGATTACTTTATCAAACAATGTTTGTTTTCAACATGCATAGCTGCGTTTATAAGCAGACACTTTAAGCTTTCTAGAAATACATGTCTCAGCTCTGTGCGTTTTGTATTCGCAGAGTTTCAGCGCATTTTACTGAAGCGTTTCTAAAAGCAGTTCACGGAGAGAAAAGACAGATCAGTTTGTTTTCCTTATTTTGCAAAAGCACACACGTTTGTTGTTGTTGTGAGTGTACACAACAAAAAGTAGACACATAACAGATTCAATTGATGTATTGATCTTATCTGTACGATTAAAACTGAAAGTGTAATTTAAGTTCGTTTCAGCAGTTTGACGCCACCACAGGTCAAAACGCGTATACGCGGTCTTCGACCTCAGAGGGTTAAGGCATTTGGGTACTTTTTTTGGGGTTATTTTCACAGTCTTGGGTAGTTTTTGGGTAGTGCTATGTAACCCAAACTTGGGTTATTTTCTGGGTAATAATTGCTAAGAGTTTATTCAATGCAACCCTAGCACCACACAGACACATCAACCCAGCTTCTTTGGTGAAATCAACTCACAGCAGGGGCTGACTAGGATGCCACATATTATATATATATATATATATATATATATATATATATATATATATATATATATATATATATATATATATATATATATATATATATATATATATATATATATATATATAATTTTCCAAACAGGCGAGGCAGTGGCGCAGTAGGTGGTGCTGTCGCCTCACAGCAAGAAGGTTGTTGGGTCGAGCCTCGGGTCAGTTGGCCGAGATTACAACAAAATGTTATTCATGGATTAAAGTAAAGCCAATTACTAACAGTCCATATACAGTTTTACTAAGTGGTGACATTGCTTTTAAGTCTTATAAAATTTGGTGTTGGCAATGGAAAAAAAACTCCAGTAGCCATTTAACTTCTGAAAAGATTATTACCCAACCAGTAAATATTAGCCAGCTATTGAAAAACATTATGCCATCAAGCACAGAACTCCAATTGTAATACGCCAGTGACTCATGTGTTGATATACAAAGTGTCATATATAAGATTATATAGCAAGTCAGTCGGATGCGGCAACGGCAAAGAATCAAACTTGATTGTCATAAATAGAAGTTTATACTCCACTTCACAATCACTTCACATGCTCAGTCTTCAAGAGGTACCAGTTTTCCAGGACGACCAGACAAACCACACCCCATATCCTCAGCTCTCCATCCATCTGCCATCTCGTGGGGGGATGAACGCCCACCCCTACCATTCTTGCACATTGTGCCAACGAAGCGGACCATGCATTTCCACTTACCCATGCCATTATTAAGATGCCTCGCATGGATATCGCATCGTCTATCTTAAAAAAGAATTCGACAACTTCATGATTGGACCATTTAAGGCTCCTATATTTAATGTCTCACACATTAGACCCATTGGTGTCGCTACTCAAAAAAAAAAAAAAAAAATCTGTCAAAAAACACCTTATAGTCGACCTTTCGTCCCCATACAATTCCTCTTTTCCTAGCATTAACAGCACTATCCCATTGGATGAATATTCGCTTAATTATCACAACATTGATCAAGTGATCTCTCTCATAAAGATAGCCGGTCATAACGTCTGGCTAGCCAAAGTAGACATTTCCTCTGCCTTTAAAATCATGCCAATCCACCCAGACTTCTGGCACCTTTTTGGCATTTATTGGTGCAATCAATTCTATTTTGCAGTCCGACAAACTCCACTACAAATATCGGATCATTTCCTTCTGTCTCTCAACATCCACATTACTCCTGAGCCGCCACACACTCCAACACTGGTTACCTTTCGCAGAAACCTACGATCTCTCTCACCCAATAGACTATCCACCATTGTTTCAGATTCTCTTCCTCCATCTTGCAAACTCTCTGCACTTGATACGAACAGTGCCACTAATACACTCTGCTCCACACTAGCATCATGTCTAGACCGATTATGTCCTCTTGCATCCAGGCCAGCCCGTGCCAGTCCTCCTGCACCCTGGCTCTCGGATGCTCTCCGTGAGCATCGCTCAAAACTTCGGGCTGCAGAGAGAATTTGGCGGAAAACTAAAAATCCTGCACATCTCTTAACATACCAAACTCTTCTGTCCTCTTTCTCAGCTGAGGTTACTTCGGCAAAGCAGACGTATTACCGTCTGAAAATCAACAATGCCACTAATCCTCGCCTACTTTTTAAAACATTTTCCTCCCTCCTCTATCCTCCTCCTCCACCCGCATCCTCCACACTTACTACTGATGACTTTGCTACATTCTTCTGCACCAAAACTGCAAAAATCAGTGCTCAATTTGCTGCACCTACAACAAACACGCAAGATACAACACCAACACCACACACACTCACCTCTTTTTCTCAGCTCTCTGAGTCTGAGGTGTCCAAACTTGTGCTATCTAGCCATGCAACCACCTGTCCACTCGATCCCATTCCCTCTCATCTCTTGCAAGCCATCTCTCCTGCAGTCATACCAACACTGACTCACATAATTAACACATCTCTTGACTCTGGTTTATTCCCCACTACATTTAAGCAGGCTAGGGTAACCCCACTGCTAAAGAAACCCAACCTGGACCATACGCTACTTGAAAACTACAGACCAGTATCCCTGCTTCCATTCATGGCCACGATTCTGGAGAAAGTAGTGTTTAATCAAGTTCTGGACTTTCTTACTCAAAACAATCTCATGGACAACAAGCAATCCGGCTTTAAGAAAGGCCACTCAACTGAGACTGCCCTGCTCTCGGTCGTGGAGGATCTCAGACTGGCTAAAGCAGACTCTAAATCATCAGTCCTCATTTTGCTGGACTTGTCAGCTGCTTTTGACACTGTCAACCACCAGATCCTGCTATCTACGCTTGAGTCACTGGGCGTTGCGGGCACTGTTATACAATGGTTCAGATCTTACCTCTCTGACAGGTCATTCAGGGTGTCTTGGAGAGGAGAGGTGTCCAACCTACAGCATCTAAACACTGGGGTACCTCAAGGCTCTGTTCTTGGGCCACTTCTCTTCTCCATCTACACATCATCTCTAGGACCAGTCATCCAGAGACATGGATTCTCCTACCACTGCTATGCTGATGATACCCAGCTATACCTCTCTTTTCATCCTGATGATCCCTCGGTTCCAGCTCGTATCTCAGCCTGCCTGTTGGATATTTCACACTGGATGAAAGATCATCATCTTCAGCTGAACCTCGCAAAAACGGAAATGCTTGTAGTTTCTGCCAACTCGACTCTACACCATAACTTTTCAATCCAGATGGACGGGGCAACCATTACTGCATCCAAAATGGTGAAAAGCCTTGGAGTAACGATTGATGACCAACTAAACTTCTCTGACCACATTTCTAGAACTGCTCGATCGTGCAGATTCGCACTCTGTAACATCATAAAGATCCGACCCTTCTTATCTGAACATGCAGCTCAACTCCTTGTTCAAGCTCTTGTTCTCTCCAAACTGGATTACTGTAACTTTCTACTAGCCGGGCTTCCAGCTAACTCTATCAAACCTCTTCAACTGCTCCAGAATGCAGCAGCACGAGTGGTCTTCAATGAAGGTAAAAGAGCACATGTCACTCCGCTGCTCATCCGTTTGCACTGGCTGCCAGTTGCTGCTCGCATCAAATTCAAAGCTCTGATGTTTGCCTACAAAGCGTCTTCTGGCTTTGCTCATTCTTATCTGCTCTCACTTCTGCAGATGTATGTGCCCTCCAAAAACTTGCCTTCTGTAAATGAATTACTTTCGCGAACTCTCGCGTTCAATCTGCCCAGTTGGTGGAATGAACTCCCTAACTGCATCAGAACGGCAGAGTCACTCGCTGTCTTCAAGGTCTCCGCTGCATTCTCCCCCTGCAGGGACTGACGATTTCCCACCGTACTGTCATATTTCCAAAAATCCCTAGTTTATATTAGCCAGGTAAAAGCACACTTACGACCTCCAATTAAACATTAAACATTATTCCCATGTAATGGTAATATGTTGGGTCTAGGGGACGTTAAAAGGTTGCGCTCTTGGTGATGTCAGTGCGCTCACACTTTGTTTTTTTCAAACTACACATCAGTAGCGCAACGGGCTTTGGCTGATGTGATGCTTTCCATACAGTCTCCCAAAGTCTGTTTATACCTTATGAAGGGGAATGTCCTGGTTACGTACGTAACCTACGTTCCCTGAATAGGGAACGGAGATGTGTGTCTCCAATGCCACAGTAGCTGAGTCTCCAGCTGGGAGCTGAGCGATCGGCTCTTCAGCAGGCAAAATTCTAATGAGCTGACTCACTATAGGCTATAATACCTTATCAAGTTTTTCCTAATTTTTATCACAGTTACATTTCTGCTTGCGTTTATTTTTGTTTAAATGTTTTTAAAATAAAATGTATTCTTTACATCCACTGTCTATTCCAAGCGCGCCTTTAAGGGGTGGGCCACTGCCATGGCCACCCCTGTGTAAACTCTAGCCAACCCTGTGGCCGCCCCAATATGATTTTGCTGTTGACATTATTCATTTAAATGTACTTGCGTAAATGCACAATATTTTAATAAATATATAAATAAATAGCAGTCACTAAATTATTGTGGATTGATTAGTGCCACTGACGTAGCTGATTAAGTTACATTGCATGTTCTCCCTGTGTTGGCGTGGGTTTCCTCGGGGGGCTTCGGTTTCCCCCACAGTCCAAAAACATGTGGTATAGGTGAATTGGTTAAGTTAAATTGTCCGCGTTGTATTAGTGTAGGGTGTTTCCCAGTGATGGGTTGCAGCTGGAAGACATCCGCTGCATAAAACATATGCTGGATGAGTTGACGGTTCATTCCACTGTGGTGAACCAAGATTAATAAAGGGACTAAGCCGAAAAGAAAATTAATGAATAAATGTTTATGAAGACTGCAGAGTGATGCATAAAAAATCACTTTAAATAATTGTTTAAATAGTTTGTGATGTATGTTAAAGTGTACCCCCTAAAAGTACAAGTGGCCCCTGCCCGGCCCCCCCCAGTCACTCTGTTCTAGAACCGCCACTGCTTAAGAGCCAGTTGTGTCACGCCATAAGCGCATTTGCTATTTAAATGATGTAAAGTAAGTGGAAGTGGAAAAACTGAGCATTTCACTAGAGAGAAAACAGTTAAACAGAGCATCTGCAGCGCAGGAAATGAGAGATAAATGATCTACTTTCACTTTCGCTCTCGTGGATAGGGAAACCTTGTACACTCAGACATCAATTAGCCTATAAAATGTCACGGTAAGCAAGGAGGACTCAAATGCAGAATTGACAGGAGAACACAAGGTTTATTTTCAGGAGGTAAACAAGGCTATGCAGAAGGACAATCCATAGTGCAGGACGATGGCAGGAGAACAGGCTGGTGAGGGGAGGAGACTCAGGAATTCAGGATAATACAGAGGGGAGTGTCTTAAGGGGGTAACACAGGCTGGTCAGGAAAGGGGGATTCCAAACTTCAGGCCAAGCAGTCAATAGGTAGCTAGCCGAACCTCTGGTTAGGGACAGGGGTGGCAAACAGATGGATTATGAAGGAAAGGGGATCCACAACCAGCGATGATTCAGGAGGGAAGTGACACAAGCAACACAACAGGACTAGACGGCTGGGGAAACAAGAAAATTAAAAAGAAGAGCAAGCAAAAAACAAACTAGAACTAAGTAAATATGAGAAATATTTAAGAGGGGGGAAAATATAGCTAAAAAAATAATTAAACAAATAAGGAACTAAATGAAACTACTGAAACTTAAACAAAAGGCTTAAAGAAATAAGCTATAACTAGAAATAAATCAGAAAGCAAAACACAGGAACAGGAATTAAAAAATAAAGAACTAACTGAAGACTAAGGCTAGACTGAGTCTAAGGATCACAAAAATGGCAAAATGAAAACTTGAAATTAGTCTTGAGCTGCAAACAAATTAAATTGAAAACGACAGTAACCTTACTGAAAGAAGAAAAATAAATAAACCGAATCAAAAGGATGAATTAATTCAAGATAAAGATAAAAAAGACTTGTACTAGACCAGGACTAGACAAAAGAAACAAAACCAGACTATATGAAAAAAAAAACTCTATCATGCACTAAACAAGATAAGCTAGACATGCACACGAAAGATAGTATGATGAACCGGCAAAGACAAGTGGAAAATGAACTCAATATAAGGAAGTAGAGAGCATGAGGAACAGGTGAACATAATTAAACAAACCAGGACTAAACAAGCATAGGTAAACAAGGAGTCAAGACAAGGGGAGCACATGGCCAACACAACAAAAGAGACAACCATGTGCTAATACACAAAACAAACAAAGAGACACTAGGTGCGTTCGACTTCATGCAGCGCTGCGCAGATCGATCGAAATCTGTCTTAAAGCGGTGCATGCTGGTTATAAATCTTGTCCGGATTGATGCTGCGCCAACGCCACGTGACTGTCACATGTGGCATCAAAGTACCGCGACAGCGCTCCGAGATCAGACGGCAAACTCAGACCGTGCAGCTTCTGAAGAGCGACTGCAGGAGCTTTGATGACGACACCGATATTACACGATTGGCCGAGTTCACCACATGACAACAAACACGTGTATTTCGGGTTTATAGTTGGACAAATTCCGATTCAAAAGTTTCAAAACAAACAATTCACTTTTTACACCCTCTCTATCCTGTACACATCTTGCTTATTAAAAGACTAGAAATATTTTACTGCAGTATCATATATCAATAATCTGGTTATAAAGGTTAGCTTGTTTGCACAGGTTTATTTTTTACTTTTTTATACAGACCATTTACTGCATTCATCTCCATGAACGATTAAAATGATATATTTTAGTGGATATTTTAGTGAATAACCTAAATAAGTCTTACAGACTTGAAATAAAATAATCATCATCATTGATCCTGCCACCCTAAAGCTCTCTTAACAAATTAAGCTAAATAACTATTTTATTAAATAATTATAAAATGGTTTTATTATTATAATATAAATATATATTTTATTTCCTGTCTAGCAGTTTAAAGGCTACCTGCTCTTTCTGGGAAACTTCTACATCGCTCACTTATTTTACCTTTTGTTCTTTTCAACACAATCTTTTTGGATTAAAATGCTTTTTTGAAAATTCATTTATCATCCAAAATAATGTCATTTATTAAGACCTAATCAAAACACCTTGTTTTGCTTTTTACATTGGAAAATTTTATATATATAATTGTACATATATGTAAACCCTTTTTTAGCAGATTCAAACAAGAAGTATTAGCCTAAAGATTGATGTTTAACTCCTAGAATTTATGCTTATTGCTTTGTATTTAATAGACCTGTTCGTTTGTATGTTTATATTAACCTCTCATTTCCTCTTATTTCTCTCATGCATTTGTTATATATTTTACTCATAATTGTCCCTCATTGTTTAAGAAGGAACAACAGTTTGTAGAGACTGTATTCTGTTTGACTTGTAAATGTTTTGTTGTTATAAATAAAAATAACAAAAAAATATGATGACGCCATGTGATCGGTCATCATGACTGCAGCAACATTGAGTCCCGAAGTGTCCAGCTGTCCGTCTTGACGGCTCCGTTCTCAACTCCGCCCCCGCCCGCGCTCGGCTAATGTCGTTGATCACCGGCTGCAGCTGAGCTTCATGTCGAACGCACCTATTAAACACAGACATGAGTGACAGGGCTGTAAGGGCTGAATCCTGACAATAAATATTTCTATTTCTAAATTCAGGCGCCTGTTTCAGAAAGGAGGTTAAGTGAAAACTCAGAGTATTTTAACCCTGAAATGAGAGAAACTCTGGGTTTTCCATTTCAAAATGGCAGGTTTGTTAAACTGGAGAAATCAGGGTAAGTCAAGGCTGTTTCTGAAAGAGAGGTAACTTTAACTCAGAGTCAGTTACTGTGGTCACTTACTCTGTGAATCTAACCTGGTCAGATTCAGGTTTTATTCTCTAAACTCAGATTTCAGTTTCTGTCGGTCTCCTCCCCTTTTTTAAAGACGAAGTGGTATTTCTTAGCCTTAGCCTTACGTCTCCACACCTATTTTAGAGCTCATTTTGGAGATGTGCATAGAAACGATTGATGGAAACGTCATGATTCACATAACTTTTGAAAATATGCATAATAAAACGTGCATAACTGAGTAGGTTAAACTTTTATTTGATAAGAAAAGATGCGCATGAACTACGAAGGAAACACTTAACAAATTACAATAAGTGCATTAAAAAAAGGTTTGTTAGAGATGATGATGAAAATGTGTGTGAATGGACAAACCAGCAGACTGAGCACACTGCAGAACATCTTAAATGTTGTTTTGGTCATTCTAAAATGCCTTTACAGTTTCAGTATTAGTGTATATTATTAATGACCTCCGAGTGTATGGAGTGTGTCAAGAGTCTCCGTGTCTCATGGCTTCAAACGCCCCCACGTGATCATTGCGTGTCAGCATTGTCTTCTGAGGCGCAAGTACATTTATTAAATAAAAAATAATTGGCGCAGCTTCTTCTACTACAGTAAATTCTGTTTTTACAGTTGATATTTGGCGCAAGTTAATCAGAAAGTGACGATTGTGTTCTCTTCGACTTGTTGGATGAAAACGCTGCTTTATTTGCATATTTTAGGCGTTATTCCAGTTTTGCACAAATTTATGTAATATATTTGGATGGAAACAGATATTACCTACATTTTTGTCACACACAGAACAAAGTCACGTACGAGAATGGCTTGTCCTTTTTCACAAATAATTAGCTTAACCTTTGACATGTACTGTTACTAGATTAATGGGATTATTATTCTTTCTAAAAATTATTTTTAGTACTGCTTACCTTCTAAATGTTATATCAACCTCTATCACTTGATCAATAATAAAGGCAGACACACAAGTGCACTGCTAAATCTATTAAAACTGATAAACGTGTATAAAAATTTAGAAACATTTTATAAACATCACACATTACATTACTTATTTTATTATACTTAAATATTTAAATAGTTTAGATGTAAAATTACGCATTAACTTGAGCATCTGCTTTCCCATGCTAACTGTCTCTGTTTCACTGATGGTTGCTTCTTTTTAAATATATACGCTAATATTTGTTATAATTTTGCATGAGCAGATCAAGTTCAGCCGGAGAAAGAAATGGTGATCTCTTTTATAAGATGTTGCCATAGTCACTCATAATATCTGCGCTCCATTGATAATGTCTTTTTATAGTCACGGTGTGCGCGCTTAACTCTGAGTTGGTCTACTCGAAGTTGATTGATCTAACTCAGATCAGCTGTTCTGAAACCCAAAACTCAGAGTTTTTAATCTCTCGGTAAATCAACTCAGAGTTCAAGTTTAAACTCCGAGTTGTTTGAACCTCCTTACTGAAACAGGCCCCAGTTCTAATTTAAAGCAAACAAAAAAAAAAAATGAACAATAATAACCAAGTGTGCTCAAACAACTGAGTTATATCCTAATACACAAGCTGTGCCCCATATGGTCTAAAACCTGCAGGTGCAAATCTAAGCTTGTTTTTAATAAAAAAAATATAAATATGCAGATAATAAATAATACTGCTAATAATAATAACAGTATACAAAAGCAAATTGTGATGAATGAACTGAAAAAGCCTCCTGAGATGAAGAAGGCATAAAGGCAGTGGTTTTTATATTGATGTAGGCTAGAAATTAATATGTTTTGTAATATTTTAATCATTTTTATTTATATCCTATATATATTCTTATTATATCCTATATATATTCTTAATATTTTTTATCTTTTTCATATGTCAAGATATTTGCGTATTGCTCTACATCTTCTTTGTATTAAGCAATGTGTAAGCGAGGCGCAACTCTACGCCAGACAATAGACCGGCTTTGTTTTGGTCTAAAGAACAGACTATTACAGTTTCTCAAAATAGCAACGCGCCAGCAATGCGCCAAAACACGCCTGCTTTTCTAGACCAGAACGCCTATCGGCGCACATATGAGCACAAATTTGTTTGCTATTTAAACAGCATGGTGCAAAACACCAAATGGGTATTGCGCCAAGCTGAAACTAGCAAATAACAATTGCGTCGCGCCTTGCGCCACATTGCGCCGAGTGTATGATAGGGCCCTTAGACTTTGCGTCTAGATCGTCAAAATAGAGTACTAAGTGTGGAAAATTTGATTACATTTATTTAAAGATTAAATAAAAGATGAGAAATCCTGGTGAATGTTAGGGAGAGGAGTGAAGAGAAGAAACCAGAAGTAAAAGCTATTGGATTTTTCAGCTATTTTTCTGTCTTTTATACAACCAGATGCAGACCAGCAGTTTCTGCAGAGTTTACTGCCTGCCCTGAAGAGAATGGATGTCAGACGCAGAGAACAGGCTAAACTCAAAATACAACAGCTTGTGTTTGACACAGAGTTTAATAGTGAGTTTAATTATGGTTCTTAATTTCTGATATTTTAAATAACCATTACTTACTCTCTCTGTGCTACTCATTACTTGGTTATTGTTCTATGTATCCTGTTTGTTGCCTCCTGCTGTTACTTGGCAAGTGAATCTACACATGCCACTCCACTTGTCTTGTCTTATCTCCGTTTTGTCATTGTGCCCACCTGTGTAACCATGTTTTCTATTTAGGTCTGTCCACTGTTATCTTCAGCTCTACCAGCTTCCTAAGTGAAGTTCCAGCTATAAGGAGACGACTTGATTCTCTCACTACTGGTCCCTCGACATCTGTCTTTGTTGCACAACACTTACATCTGCATAACTAGCTTTCTGTTATTTCTGTATCTTCCTGCATCCCATCCTTTATTCAGTCCTGACACCTACAGCATTCAGTCATGTTAATGATCCTTCATGAAACTCTACAAACTCGCCATGAAGGTTCAGATCTCCACACCAGGGACTTTACAAAACAAATTCCATTGAAGAATTACTTCCCTTTCTAATTACCCAAGTTTTCATATACACTAAACATATAAAAGTTGTGAAATATAAACATAAATTTGTATATTAAATGTAGAATATCCATATATCTAAGAATTTAATTCAATGACAAGAAAATTTGCAGGTTTTGTAAGATTTCTGAGAAAAATATGTTAAAATGAAGTGAATAATGTACTAACATATTTTACTAACTATGCTGAAGTTAGCATTTTCCTGGCATGGGGAGGTGAATAAAGAAAAGTCAGTCATGAATCCTTCCAGGGACAGCTACCGACTCTGGGGCAGCAAGACAACTAGCCTCTTCATGAAATGAAATCCATATGAAAATGGCAATGCAATTTCATCAGCCATTTCTTATAATCGCATAAGCTGCAATAAAATCAACAAATGAAATAATTATTCAAACCTCTGAAAACAATATAAGCAAAAGTTCCCCTTCGGGGGGAACTTCAGCACTATAAGTGGATTTGATGTTAAATCCACGTATGGGAGATTCGGTTCAGAAGCCGCTCGTCTGAAAGAGTATTGAACGGGCCAATGAAAGCCATGAATTGGCAGCGTAAGCCTGCGCAGGTGTGCTGCATCGGCAATTAACTGAGCATATAAGCACACCTGGCGCCAGCAGACGCTATCCTTTTCGCTTCAGAGACTTTTCTGATCGAGCTTCATGAGGGTTCCTCTTGCTGTCTACAGCCACATCGACCGAACGTGTGTCTCCCGGTCTAGAGCGAGTCCACGCAGCGGCAGATGGTCGAGCTGGATTTTCTCCCTTGCCTGGCGTCCCTTTGGGTCCGGTCCTCCAGAGCGGTGCGTATGGTTGCAGTTTTCCTAAAAGAGCAACACAGTCGTGCAGCACGTCCTTTTCAGGACGGCACTCCGACTGTGTGTTTCTAGTTGCGGGGGTTTCCTGGCTGCTTCGGCCGTGGGTTGGAGATGGTTTATCCCCCAGCTCCGCGGCCGGACCGACTAGAGGGGCGATCCCTTCTTCCCGGCGACGCACAGTAGGCTCACGCGGTCTTAAAGAGCACTTTTTTTCTGCTCATGCTGCGTGTCCCGCTACTGTCACCACTCTTGGTGGTGGAGTGGCCAGGGGGTATGTGGCGATTCCTCAGGTTGAGTGCGCGATGGCAGTAAATCCGCGCGGCGCCTCTTCTTGGCGGGTCTGCCTCGTCTCCCATCCAAAGCCTTTGAGTTTTCGGCTCCCTCGGAGGTAGAGCTTACAAAGCTACGGACCAGGCTGCATCCGCCTTGCATGCGATAGCCACCTACCAGCGCTACCAAGCGCAGGCGCTGGCCGAGCTGCACGAGGGTGGGTCCAACCCAGGCTTAAGAGCTCCGCACCGCCGCCGACTTAGCTCTTCCTACTACTGAGTCTGCTGCGTGTGGTTTGGGGAGGACGATGTCCACACTAGTGATCCAGGAGCCCCACCCCTGACTAAAACTTGGCTGGTATGCGCAAAGTCGACAAAGTCCGCTTTCTTGACTCGCCCATATCCCAAGCTGGTCAGCGACACTGTCTGCGAATTCACCCAGGAATTCGAGGCAGTGTGAGAGCAGTCTGATGGGTGATGTCTTATCGGCGGATCCGTAAGCCCGCTCCGCCCGCCGTGCCATCCATACCTGCTCCTCGCCGAAGGCGCCCACCTACAAGAGCTGCACCGCCCCCGCACACACCTCTGGCGAAGCGAGCGCGTCGAGCACCTCGGAAGCAGGCAGCTTCCCCTGCCCAGAACGCCGCTAAGTCCGGCAACGGACCGCGAAGCGTCCCTGGGACAGGTCATCTGGAGAAGAGGGAACTTGCTCTTCCCTGCTGGAGGGCGGGGCGCCATTTCCAACGGCACCTTTTACTGCCATGAAATGAAAGGGCACTTTTTCACTTCCCCGGATGTGTCAGCCCGAAATCTGCCAGTCTGAGACACTGTGCTCTCTAGCTCGCAGGTTAGGTGCGCTCCGCCAGTGGCTCACGAGCACTGCAAGCCCTGCCAGTCTGGGACGCGCCGCCTCTCAGCTCGCAGGGTCTACATGCTCCGCCAGCGGCTCACGGGTGCTGGGGGGACGGTCTCCCCTCTCCCAGCCCCTAAGCCCCTTTTCCATAGTCAGGGTGCGGAGCCAGAGCGAATCGCTCTTCTCCAGCTCTTCTGTGGGACCCTTGCGCTCCCCGGATCAGCACACCCGCTCTGCGCTGACGTAATTAGCGAGGGCTCTGCCTGCCTGGTTAGCGTGGGCCAGTCCCTCGCGGTGGCTCATACGCACGATCAGACTCAGCTACGAACTTCAGTTCTCGAAACGGCCTCCCAAGTTCACGGGCGTGTGTTTCACCAGGGTCAATCCCCTGTCCGCCCCTGTCTTGCGAGAGGAGATTGCTGCCCTCCTGGCAAAGGGTGCAATCGAGCCGGTACCTCCAGCCGAGATGGAGAGCGGGTTTTACAGCCCGTACTTCATCATACCCAAAAAGAGTGGTGGGTCACGGCCAATCCTAGATCTGCGCGTTTTAAACCGCTGCCTTCACAAGCTGTCGTTCAGAATGCTTACGCAGAAGGGCATCCTCTGATGCGTCCGCCCTCAGGATTGGTTTGCAGCCATAGACCTGAAGGACGCGTATTTTCATGTGTCCATTCTTCCACGCCACCGTCAGTTTCTGCGGTTTGCGTTCGAAGGTCGAGCATGACAGTACAAGGTCCTCCCCTTCGGGCTCTCTCTGTCTCCGCGGGTCTTCACCAAACTCGCGGAGGGTGCCCTAGCGCCCCTTCGGCTCGCGTGCATCCGCGTACTCAATTATCTTGACGATTGGCTGATTTTAGCCCACTCTCGGGAGCAATTGACTGCGCACAGAGACGAGGTGCTCCGGCATCTTCACCGATTGGGGTTGCAGGTCAACTGGGAAAAGAGCAAACTCGCCCCGGTGCAGAGGATCTCTTTTCTCGGAATGGAGCTGGACTCGGTCACCATGGTAGCGCACCTCTCCGGAGAGCGCGCTCGCCTGCTGCTGTCTGAGGGAGCTCAACAGCAAAATAGTGGTCCCCCTGAAATATTTTCAGAGGCTCCTGGGGCATATGGCTTCTGCTGCGGCTGTCACGCCGCTCGGACTGCTCCATTTGAGACCACTTCAGCACTGGCTTCAAGGTCGAGTTCCGAGACGCGCATGGCATGCGGGCATACACCGAGTCTCGGTTACTGCGCTGTGTCGCCGCACCCTCAGCCCCTGGAACGACCCCTCGTTCCTGCAGGCCGGTGTGCCTCTGGGACAGGCGTCCAGTCTTGTTGTTGTCTCAACAGATGCTTCCAGCTCAGGCTGGGGAGCCGTGTGTCGTGGGCATGCAGCTGCGGGCCTGTGGGTAGGTGCCCAGCTGCATTGGCATATCAATCGCCTAGAGCTGTTGGCAGTGTTCCTCGCTCTCCACCGTTTTTCTCCGGTGTTGGAGCAGCAACACGTGCTGGTCAGGACGGACAGTACGGCGGCGGCAGCATATATAAACCGCATGGGGGGTATGCGCTCTCGCCACATGTCTCAGCTCGCCCGCCGTCTGCTCCTCTGGAGTCACCCGTGGCTGAAGTCGCTGCGCGCCATTCATATCCCAGGTATGCTCAACCGTGCAGCCGATGTGCTCTCACAGCAGCAGTTTCACTCTGGAGAATGGAGACTCCACCCCGAGTCTGTTCAGCTGATATGGGCGCGATTCGAGAGGCGATCGATCTGTTGCTTCCTCCGAGAACGCTCATTGCCAGTTGTTTTATTCCCTGACCGAGGGCTCTCTCGGCACGGATGCACTGGCCCACAGCTGGCCTCGGGGCATACGCATATGCGTTTCCCCCAGTGAGACTGACAGTTACTGTGCAAGGTCAGGGAGGACGAGAAGCAGGTTCTGTTAGTTGCGCCCCTTTGGCCCAACCGGACCTGGATATCAGAGCTCTCACTCCTCGCGACGGCCCTCCCATGGCAGATCCCTTTGAGAGAGGACCTACTTTCTCAGGGACAAGGCACCATCTGGCACCCTCGCCCCGATCTCTGGAACCTTCACGTGTGGTCCATAGACGCGATGAAGACTTAGGTAACCTGCCGCCCACGATGGTTGATACCATCACTCAGGCTAGAGCCCCCTCTACGAGGCGCGCCTACCCCCTGAAGTCTATTCACTGAATGGTGTGTCTCTCGCAGAGAAGACCCCCGATCCTGCCAGATTAGTGTTGTGCTCTCTTTCCTTCAAGAGAAGCTGGATAGCAGGCTGTCGCCCTCCACTCTCAAGGTTTACGTGGCCGCCATCTCCGCTCACCATGACGCGGTGGCTGGCGGCACCGTGGGAAAGCATAACCTCATCATCCGGTTCCTCAGAAGCGCTAGGCGAATTAATCCAACTCGCCCCCCTCTCACGCCCTCTTGGGATCTCGCCCTCGTTCTCACGAGCCTGCGATTTGATCCCTTCGAGCCACTCAATACAGTATCCTTAAGATTTCTGTCCCTGAAGACAGCTCTGCTGGTCCCGTTGGCCTCCATTAAGAGGGTCGGGGACCTGGAGGCATTTTCGGTCAGTGACTCGTGCCTGGAATTCGGGCCGGATTATTCTCACGTCATTCTGAGACCCCGCCCTTGTTATGTGCCTAAAGTTCCTACCACTCCCCTTAGAGATCAGGTAGTAACCCTGCAAGCGCTGCCCCCGGAGGAGGCAGACCCAGCCCTTTCTTTACTTTGTCCAGTTCGCGCTCTGCGCGTTTATGTGGACCGTACTCAGAATTTTAGATCTTCTGAGCAGCTCTTTGTCTGTTATGGCGGACGGCAGCAGGGAAGTGCCGTATCGAAACAACGATTATCCCACTGGATTGTGGAGGCTATTTCATGTGCTTATTTAAGCAGAGGCCAGCCGCGTCACCCAGGATTGCGTGCGCACTCCACTCGGAGCGTTGCATCCTCTTGGGCGTGTGCGCGTGGTGCTTCTTTAACAGACATTTGTAGAGCTGCGGGCTGGGCGACACCCAACACATTTGCAAGGTTTTATAATCTGCGAGTGGAGCCGGTTTCCTCAAGGGTGTTAGGGACCTTTAGTGATTGAGGAAACAACTCGGTGGGGTGTTGTAGCACGCTTGCGGTGCCTTTTTTCCCTAACACGGAGAGATGTGCACCCTCCTGTCTGTCAGTAAAGTTCCCCTTTCGGTGAGCCCTGCAGATTCCTCCGAGGCCCCCAGCACTGACTCAGCGGAGGAGTCACTTGCTGGCCCACTACGTTAGGTCTGCCCGCTGGTCAGCCTGCGTTTTTGGGTACAGGTGCCTGCTATGGCCAATCCCCGCTGGTGATCCCCATATGCTTTCCGCCACGGTTAAGTTCCCCCCCCTGGGTGGACCAGTGCTTTCCCTATCCGCTAACCGACTTCTTATGCGGACTCCCCCTTCTCAGGGTTAGTCCATATGTAATTCCATTTGTCTCCCTATTGGGTGCGGATGGTCTCCGCAGCGTCCTCCCTACTGGGATGGCACGCTTCCCAACGTACTGTCGTATATTCCTAGAATTATCTAGACGCTAGCGACTCCCAAAAAAATATACCTATTCCGTAAAGCTTCTTTTGAAGTGGGATAAGTTAGGGCCAAGGGCACGTTGGAGGACCGCGCCTCTCATGATTTGGGTGCGTCACGCTTGCCTGACCGCTCTCTCATGGTGGGTGTTGGTAAGGTGCAGTCATTATGGCGCTTTCAATGGGCTCCCATACGTGGATTTAGAACATCAAATCCACTTATAGTGCAGAAGTTCCCCCCGAAGGGGAACGTTTGAGGTTACTAAAGTAACCCTTCGTTCCCCGAGGAGGGGAACGGAAGCACTATACTTCGTCGCCATAATGACTGTACCTTAGCTGTTAAAAGTCTCTTCAGCTTAAAAAGGATGGCATTTGCTGGCGCCAGGTGTGCTTATATGCTCAGTTAATTGGCGATGCAGCACACCTGCGCAGGCTTACGCTGCCAATTCATGGCTTTCATTGGCCCGTTCAATACTCTTTCAGACGAGCGGCTTCTGAACCGAATCCTCCCATATGTGGATTTAACATCAAATCCACTTATAGTGCTGAAGTTCCCCCCGAAGGGGAACGAAGGGTTACTTTAGTAACCTCGAACGTTTTCATAATATAACAAAAGAACAATAGGCAATCAGCAGAAAATGCTTAAATCCCCCTTAAACTATCAACAAGCTCTACTTGCTTGTAAAATTTGTTAACCTTATAATATTTCTTTTCACACCTTTTTTTATTTGGAATAATAATAATTATATTATCATCATTATTATTATTATTATTATTATTATTATTATTATTATATAAAAAAAACACATTTGATGCACTTACAGTAAGTAAATATAACATATTTAAGAAATCTAAACGCACGCTTTGAAAATCTACATGATGATCCACAACCTGATTCTCAAAGCTTGTTGAGGTGACTGGATATGCAAAAGTAGAAAAAAAATCTTTAGGTTAATTAATTTAGGTTAAATAATTAGGTTAAGTAACACGACTTGGTGATGTGTCATAATTTAATCAATTAACTGAAAGGAATATAACATAAAATTATGCAGATATAAGGGTTCTCACTCTAAGCCAAATATCAAGTTCCGTTTTTTTCCCTCACTAAAAAAATTAATTTCCATGACCTATAATGAACAGAAAAAAACAGGCAATTGTCTATCTAGAATCCTCAATTTAACACAACATTTGGAGCAAAATTTAGAAGAGCTTGCAATCTTTTATTTTTTTTATTGATGCAGACTTGCCACAAATATTAGATACAGTGTAAAATTATCTAAAAGCTAACAGTTTTCTGCATTTTGTGGTTTCTGTTTTTTGTTTTCCATTTATTTATGCCTGTAAATTGCATTCTTGTAATCTTGAGCTTTTCTCAAACAATTTTTGTCTTTAAAAAGTTACTTTTAATGACACTTTTAATAGTCTGAAGTGAAACTGTATATTGTCTGGGTTGGTGGTGTGCATTATGGTAAAAAAAAAAAAAAAAAACTTAATAATAAACTGCAAGGACATTTTTTGTCCGTTTATGGACTTAATTCTCTCTGTATTATTTCTTACACAATATAATAATTAAAGCTACACAAATGTCAATAAAAGTCAAATAAAAATATTAACATCAATATTTGACCAATCAATGCTGCAATTTGTACACAATTAATAACAGACAATAAACAAAAGCAAAACATGAATTATGAAATTTGGTAACTTCATTAACTTTTTTTCTTTGCAAGTGTGTATGTAAAAGAGCAAAAAGCAGAACAACATTTAAGTAGCAGTTCACTCAAAATAGAAATTATTACCTTCGTGAGATCAGATGCCTGATCAGTCAGGTGGGTCAGTCAATTATCACGTCTCTATATAAGTAGCCGTCTTTGCACTGTTTCAGTTGACTTTTTTTTGGCATACCTCCACCTCCCTATCTCCTTCCCAGTTTTATTAAAAAAAAAAAAAAAAAGCCTCAAGCACCCTTCAAGGATGGGAGGTCTGAGCTCGATTAGTGGTTTGATAGCTCGAGCCCCACTTCAGAACAACAACACCAATATATTGTACCATGTTGACGCAAATGATTGAGCAGGTGAACTTTTGAATTTCTAAAAAGGCATGAAACCCAGTCATTTTAACACACTCACATTTTTAGTCTATAGTTTTAAGCACAATATCATGCCAGAGGAAAAAGTTGACTAAGATGTCCCTGACTACAAACTAATCTAAATTAAAAAAACCAAATAACATACATGAATACCAAACAATTATATTTCTATTCAGGAAGCTTTTTACAAGTAAGCATATGTTGATTTACTCACCAGATATGTTTCAGAAACTCTCCAAAGCAAGGGAAAACTTTCTGTGGTAGGAGGCAGCCCTGGGGATTTAGGCAGGAGATAGCCCTTGCTAGTTTAGGCACTAAGAATTAAAGGTGAAGTGTTGATTCTATTGTACTGATGGGTAACAACGCACAAAATGGCATTTACTGTGACAGAAATATGGTGTTGAACATGTACATTGGATGTTTAAATGCAGCATGTATGCGCAAGCATGTAGAAAAACATTCTTGAAAAGAAGTCAATAGCAATGCAGTTAGATACACAAACAACCTCAAATGAAGTGCCAAGATTTAAATTGTCACTCCATTCTAAAGTAAATAACCTAATATATTTACAACTGTATTTCCTTAGAAAAAGTCAGTAAAATGCAAACATTGAGGTAGTTCGACTCACCAGTTGCTGTTCTGACACCCCCCTTGGAAAATGTAATCTGGAAAATTCTTCAGTGACTGGGGCTGCATGGATTCCCGGATGTTGGAAATAACACTACCAAGTGTTGGTTACATAACTCCTTTATTTTGTTCTGAATGAAATTAGCATTTAACTCTGATTATATCCATTTATTAAAATCTAACTCCATAAAGTCAACACTTTGCTCTGAAATGCTTCAACCCCGAGAATTTTGCTCTAATAAATTTGCTGTGCACTGCCAAAGTTCAGTTACAAAACTCAAGACCGCAAGATTAGAGAACGTGTGAAAGTTCCCAGATGTGTTCTTAATATTGAGGGCGTGTTGATGCAGACTTAAGCACAAAATTTGCTCTAGAATCCCTGAAGTCATTGTGGCTGAATAAAGGAGGTGGAAAACACAGCATTTTATACCTGTTTATTGTAAAAGCTCAGTGATATAACTAATTTATCTCAGGATTTTCCCTAAAAAAGATTGTGAACGTAAACACACTCAAAAAAAAAAAAATTTGTTGAATGAACATGATTTAATCTTGGCACCCATTATGCATCTAATCCAGTCAAGTAAACCTGAACTGCTTTGAACATGTTGTATGAACACAAAGCACATTTGTAGATAACATGGTTTCAATATGTCAGTCTAACTTCTTTGCAAATAATTGACTCAAAATGTTTGTATTGTGTTATTCTAATTAAAATGATTCTAGTTTACTCAATGTAACACTAAAGCTTTACTTTAACAAAATTATGTCTTGTTAAATCAGCTAGTAAATTTCTTGTTCAATATTGATGTTTAAATTACATTTTTTAAATGACAATACTATGAAGCAAGATTTAAAATTAAGTAATTCAACACAAAAAGGACAGAAAACATGTTATATATATATATATATATATATATATATATATATATATATATATATATATATATATATATATATATATATATATATATATATATATACATACATATATTTCTTTTATTATAGCCTTTAGCAGGCACCAATCACATTTAAACAAATTTCTTCTTTAATATTCTGATACAAAATGTTATATAATATCCAAAATTGTAATATGTAATATAAAATGTATAAGAAACATTTAGCCAATAAAATAACCTTGGCTCTTAAGAAAACTGATCCCCAAGCAATACCTGTAGGACGTTAACATCATTTTTTTTACCAATTGAGTTTAAACAGCTTTCTTCACTTTGGTACTCCTATTCAAAATGTAAATGTATAAAATGTACAGGAAACATATAGCCAACAACATAACATGCATAACATTCAAGCTCTTGGGAAAACCAATTCCCAAACCGTGCCGAAAACACGCGGTGATACTTCTTCTTGTTGTTTTCGTATGGTGACATCCAAACGCACTACCGCCACCTACTGATATGCGCGAAGTGACTCTCCAGAGTGAGAGTTGTCGATTTGAAGCGTCTCAGTCTCATTGAATCAACATGTTCTGATCAAATTCATTTGATTATTTCTTGATTCAGTTTCAAATAACATGAATTAATCATTTAACATACGTAAACTTGATTTGTTCTTTTCAATCTGACAAATTTTTATTTTGTAAATCCAATACATGCCTAGTTGCTTTTTTTGAGTGCATTAACATGAAAATCTTAATAAAGGCATAAACACATTACAGGAGCTTTTTTGCTGAAATTCATATTCAAATCAGTTTTATTTGTGTTGTGCAACGTGTATTTGTAAGGCTTCTGTGTATGTTATATATACTGAAGGGAAAAACAATAAATAGTTGCATCAGTACTGTAATGTTTAAATAATTTTCCAACCAGAATGCAGCGTCTCATTTCTCACCGGAGTGTTCTGTGTTCTCGCAGTCTCCCAGATCAGTCTTCCAAACTAATCTGGCAAGACCGGTCTCCATGAGAACACAAATCCATTTTCTGCATTTGTGGAATTAAGAAGCAGCCCAGGTCACCATCACCAGAGTAACTTCCCATGAACTACATATTTCATAACTCTGTACCTCAGGTTGATTAGAGCACAGCTGCACTGTCAGAAAAAATGTGCAAAATTTGTACCTTAAAGGGTACAATGGCTTGTCACTGGGGCAGTACCCTCAAGGGTACACCTGTTGTACCCTTTCACATGGGTACATATTTGTACCCTAGCAGTATGTACCTTCATGGGTCAAATATGTACCTCTGCTGACTAATTTACTTACTTGGGCTATGGTACAATAATGTACCTTTAAAAAAGGTACAATTTCTCCTCCATAGGGATGAATTTTGTACCCTTTCATTTCAGATTTGTACTCCATACACATTAAATTTCATTTATCACATTTATTTAACATTAAATATCAACATTTTTACAGGATGAATGTTTAAACATTACATCATTTTAAAATAATTAAAAGCAATCTTTTTCTATGAGTACAAACTGCACGATAATTGTAATTTTATACCTGTAACATTTTATCACAAACACTCATTGAAAGATTCAAAACAATTACATTGTCACCTTTTTAGAGGATGAAAGTTTTAAACTATCACAGTCATACTAGATGCATAAACTTAAAAAATAGCTGCTTAAACATTTTAAAACATTTTATGAAACAGCAAAAAAACTTAATATTATTATTTTTTTCAACACCAGTACATCCCATATCACTGAGCATTTTTACCAATGTAACAAAGTAATCTTTCTAAAACAGCACTAGACCTCATGAAGTACATTTTTGTTAGTGCACTGCATTCTACATTTTCTAAAAGCATCAAGAATCTTAAAGCAATCTTTTTCCATACAGTACATTGAAACATGTCACTTATTGTATACCCTTTATCATTTTAGATCTCAAAAACACTTTTGATCGAACAGTTTTACACATTTGATTAAAAATTTCTAAACATTCTTAAACAGTTTATCAGCAGAGTTTCAACAGCCTGAAAGTCCATCTGTCTTGGTTTATAACACCCCATTCGAAGTCAAACTCTTACTGTATTTGCATGGAAATATGAATCATACAACAGCAGTATTAAAAACTTGCCACACAGAAAAGAGTGCAGTATTGACATTTAAAATGTATTTCATTAGGAAAGAGTCATTTCTTCTCTATTAGCAGTCTCACGTGCACATGTCATCAGTTCAATTTGAAACCCTGAATGTGTCGATCTCATCAAGGATGTTGGGCGGAGAAAATTCTTAGTATTGTGTCATCTTGTGCTTCTCAGTTGATTTGGGCAATGTTATTGAAATGTCTGATGCACAGACTCGAAACGCATGCACCAAAGAGAGAGTCTTATAGGGTGGCACCTGTCAAAAAGTTTGATGGATTGTAGCCCCGCCCCTAAGGTGGGACTTCCGGTCTAAGCCCCGCCCCTTTTATATGAACTTTATAGTTCCGGTAATTAGATTCTTATCTGTTTAATATTAAATAATAATTCTGGTAATTAGATTTTTATCAGACTAATTAAATTAATGATTCCGGTAATAAAAATATCGGTAATTAAATTCTAATCAACCTGAAATAAAATTATTATTATAATAATAACGGTAAGTAAATTATTGTTATCAGAACCATTATTTAATATTTTAATTAGTGCTGTAAATTTTATTTATTATATTACATTAAATTATTGTATATTATATTAGGTTATATGAAATTAATATTTTATTAAATAATATTATATTGTATTATATTATATGATATTAAGTTATATTTAATCATTATTTTATTAACTTATATTATAATTATATCATATTATATTATATTATAATATTATATTATTATAATATAATTTTTTATATTATATATTAAATTAAATTACATTATATTATATATCATTATTATTCTATTATACTATATCATTACATTATTATATTATATTATATTATATTATATTATATTATATTATATTATATTATATTATATTATATCATATTATATTATATTTAATAAACTATTAACATAAACATTTCTTTATGTTTAGCCTGTTTGTGTTTCCTCGGTGTGACAGTCTGTGTATAACCGTGTGAGTGATGATAAGGAAAACTTTGGATAACACCCCATCAACTGCTTGTGAAAGATAGACTTATATCAGATGTAGAATATGTATATCTGATTGTATGTGGTGGGTGTCTCCCCCTAAATACTACATGTTGTTAGGTGATTAGAAAGTGTGCTGATATCTATATATCCACATGCAGTCAACTGTATGCGTGTGTGTGTGTGTGTGTGTGTATGTGTGCGTGTGTGTGTGTGTATGTGTGCACTCGCTCGAGCGAACTTGGGTCTGGCTTTGTATGCTGGAATTCACGACACAGTATTTACTAAATATGCTCATTAATAGGTTATGTTGTTTTTCCACATTATTACTACATTAATACATATTTTAAGACACATAAACTTTTTAATGTATCTTTGTTGGAGTATTAAATTAAAATATGTTTACAATATTTTTGTTGGCTTAGTCCCTTTATTAATCCGGGTTCGCCACAGCGGAATAAACCGCTAACTTATCCAGCAAGTTTTTTACGTAGCGCCTTCAGCCCATCTCTGGGAAAATGTTTACAATATTAATCCAGTAAATAACAAATCTTAATCTTTATTGACAACAAATTGTCACACCTTTTAAAACAATGTTATCTAAAAATGTAATGTTCTAAACTGTTGGTTGAAAAACACAGATGTAAATTCAAGTTGTCTTTATAATTAATGAAAACTTTTATTATGAAAACATTTTAAAATGAATGGTTTTCTTTTAACTAACATGTTTTCAATTTAATTACATACATCTTCTGTAATTTCTACATAAAAGGTTTCAACATAAATTTCAACAAATTTCAACATAAAAGATTTACAGAAAGGACTTATTAATCTTTAGACATTATTGTTATTTCTGTTTCAAATAGATAAATAAAACGTATAGCTTGTAGTAATTGCATTACTAGGCAACTTAGTTACTGAGATTCAAACTGTTTTTAATTCATTACAAATACTTAATCATATAAAGAGAAATATGTATATTATTCAGAATAATGAAATAACACTGATATTTATTAAAAGAAGAAAAGAATGACTCAGTTTATCTAAAAACAGTACAGATCCAGCCATTAGGTAAATCTATTTAATGTTTAATAGTAAAATGTTCTAGTTTAACTATACTGAATCCACCATTTATATGTTCATAAAACAGTGTCAAATCTAGTAAGTCTACAAATTTGGCAAAATTAGTTAAGTTTACAAGTAGTTCTTAAAAGTAGACTGATTACTTTTTTACAGTGTAAATGATGCTTTTTTTATACCAATAGACTTAATCAAGATTATTGTCACTAAACACAATTTATTGGGAGTGTATATGTTTCTTTAAACAATGTTTTTTATTGACAAACACATTTTCAAATGATCAAACTAAAATCTAACTGAATGTTTTTCACTCTGAATATAAAAGCTTTATCTGTGCATTTCACTTGGAAAAGTGTTGTTTAAAACACTATTCATTAAACTTACTGCATGACTGGAGTTTTCATTTTTACAAACCAATAGCATTGACCTAATTCAAGCTTTTGATTTTCCACTAACTTTTGATTAGCAGTTTTTCAACACAAAATGTAAATGTTTTATGCATGTGCTAAAAATCTGGAATTTTGCACCACTGTCAGAGTTTGTATGTAACAAAGCATACTGTCAGGGTTCTGCCACTCTGGTCTTGTAAATTCTTGTTTTGGTGGCAGATCTCTGACACTACCCATGTCCGGTCCTGTTTCTGTCTCTGTGTGCGCGCGCGCCGTCGTGGGTGTACGCAGAGTGTGCGCGCTTCTGCTTGACGCGGCCGCGCGCGCGCCCTGCGTCCCTCAGACGCGTGCGCTCTTGTACTCGTGTTTGTGTTTTCGTTTGTCAGCAGCGTGGTGTTTCATTCCCAGCGTCTCAGTCTTGTTGGTTTCGGTTTTGGTCGGCGCTGGGATGAAGCATGCACGCTGCGTGTGTGAGCGCGCGGTGAGTGCTTTCATTCATCCTGTGCTCGTGTCTTGCGTCTTTTGTCAAAGCACGTGGCTCGGTGTTTACATTGTGGTCACGTGCTTTTGTCGTGTGCTTCAGTGTTGTGTTATGTGAGCGCATGGCTTGTATTGTCTCTCTGTGTCATGCGCTCTCCCGTCTATTGTCTAGTCCCACCCTCCTTGTTAACCCATTATTAGTTAATTGTGTTCACCTGTGTGTCAATTTACTTTTTGCTTTATAATCCCCCTCATGTTTTCAGTTTTTGCCAGTTCGTTGTCTACACTCCCCGTGTTCCTGCTCCAGTCTTGCCTTGTTCTTGTTGAGCCAAGTTTGTGTGTTTTGTTAATGTTTTCCCCCTCGGGGTAGTTTTGTTTTGCTTTTTATTTTTATTTTATTATTAATAAATACCCATTGTTTCTTTGCACTTGAGTCCTCGCTCCTTTTCCCCTCACCCAACCGTGACAGTACGAACTGGCAAAGGACTGAAAACATGAGGGGGATTATAAAGCAAAAAGTAAATTGACACACAGGTGAACACAATTAACTAATAATGGGTTAACAAGGAGGGTGGGACTAGACAATAGACGGGAGAGCGCATGACACAGAGAGACAATACAAGCCATGCGCTCACATAACACAACACTGAAGCACACGACAAAAGCACGTGACCACAATGTAAACACCGAGCCACGTGCTTTGACAAAAGACGCAAGACACGAGCACAGGATGAATGAAAGCACTCACCGCGCGCTCACACACGCAGCGTGCATGCTTCATCCCAGCGCCGACCAAAACCGAAACCAACAAGACTGAGACGCTGGGAATGAAACACCACGCTGCTGACAAACGAAAACACAAACACGAGTACAAGAGCGCACGCGTCTGAGGGACGCAGGGCGCGCGCGCGGCCGCGTCAAGCAGAAGCGCGCACACTCTGCGTACACCCACGACGGCGCGCGCGCACACAGAGACAGAAACAGGACCGGACATGGGTAGTGTCAGAGATCTGCCACCAAAACAAGAATTTACAAGATCAGAGTGGCAGAACCCTGACACATACATGTTTTTAAAACTGTCAGTTTTCAAAAGTTACTTAACGTTGTCCCCTTTCTTCTGGAGTTTTTAGGAACAACGATGGTTCATTTGGGGGAAATAAAAAAAAAAAAAAAAGTGATGTTTTGAAATACATTGGTTACACCAATATGTTGTAATGGTTAGAATTTCTGGGTTTCATCCAGACGGCTGGGGCTCAACTCCTGATTTTTTTATGTTTTTTTTTTTTTTTACCGCTAAAGTGTCCCAAGTAACATTAATAACAACACTTAGCCACAATTATTTGTATCGTAGTTGAATGCTACACTCAATACTGACAGCAAAGCACAATAATAACAAAGAGTAAACACTTTTTTATTTTAAGAATACTTTGCAGTAAACTTTAATGCATGAGTAAGTATATTTTGTTTACCTTCTGATGCAGAATGTTTTTGAAACATTTAATTATGTTTTTATGACCACGGGCACCAAAATATTTGACCTAATTCAAGTAACCAGTGCTACAGTTTTTAAACAAAAAATGTCTTTGGAAACATTTTTGCGTATGTGTTAAAAGTCTAATTTCACACAACTCTTATAGCATCCGTTACAATGCATACAGTAAATGTCACAATAACCATTTCTACTGCAACAGTGTCTAATGTACTGAGTATTAAAATGTATTCTTTTGAACTGTCATGAAAGTTTGAGTTGTGAATGTTTTGGTTTTAAACCAGAGACAACCAACAATATTATGTATACCTTTTGTTCAAATACTTTTTCAAATGAAAGAGAAATTATGAAATTGTATGTCAGTACATCTAGATTTAAAATTAAATTGGGCAAAAATTTTTAGGTTGTCTTTCTAAACTGACTACAAAACCATTATACATGAGAACTGTGTGTTATTGGGTTGTCTTAAACGTTAACCAATTTTAATAAATGTTCTACAGTTTATACATATGCTTTAAACAAGTGACCAGTCCTTGACACACTATGCAACATTTTAATTTTCTAAATAATTAAATATACATTTGGCATAAATACAGGGCTTTAATCAGTTTCGGCAATGTTTCTATGATTTGTTTCACACCATCATGTTTTGCACATAGCTCATTTTTTATTTATTTATTTATGATTATTTTTTACAGGAAAGGCATAGACACTTGAGTTGATAAACTTTTATTTCAAACAAATACACACTAAAAAAGAGTAGTAAATAATGAAAAAACATGGATTGCATTACAATAATAAAGACAAATCAACTAAGAAAAAAACAACAACATATATACAGTCATACATTGAAGAAAAAACAGGGTACACCAGAACAATAAAGATATTACTGAATATTACCAAACAACAAAGAAATGCTGCTAAAAGCATTCTGTCATGTTCTAGTATGTGGCTGGTCATCTCAGCAATATTTGTTATTTTGTTTTGTGAAACCAGCGACACACAAATATCTGTTATATATGTAGACATACATAGAACGTTCGAGGTTACTAAAGTAACCCTTCGTTCCCCGAGGAGGGGAACGGAAGCACTATAAGTGGATTTGATTTGTAAAATCCACGCATTGGGAGGATTCGGATCAGAAGCCGCTTGTCTGGAGAGTATTGAACGGGCCAATGAATGAAATTAATTGGCAGCGTAAGCTTGCGCAGGTGTGCGACATCTGCAATTATCTCAGCATATAAGCACACCTGAAGCCAGCAGACGCCATCCTTTTAAGCTGAAGAGACTTTCAAACAGCTAAGGGACAGTCATTATGGCGACGGAGTATAGTGCTTCCGTTCCCCTCCTCGGGGAACGAAGGGTTACTTTAGTAACCTCGAACGTTCCCCTTCGGGGGGAACTTCAGCACTATAAGTGGATTTGATTTGTAAAATCCACGCATTGGGAGCCCATTGAAAGCGCCATAATGACTGCACCTTACCAACACCCCCGATGAGGATATAGTCAAGCAAGCGTGACGCACCCACATCATGGGGGGCGCGGTCCTCCAACGTGTCCCTGGCCCTGATTTATCCTACTTCAACAGAAGTTTTACGGATTTAGATATATTTTTTGGGAAGTCGTGAGCATCTAGATAATTCTAGGAAATACGACAGTACGTTGGGAAGCGTGCCATCCCGATAGGGAGGACGCTGCGGAGGCCATCCGTTACCCAAGGGGGGGATAGATGGCAGAATTTACATATGGACTAGCCCTAAAAAGGGGGAGTACGCATAGCAAAAGAGTGGTTAGCGGGGAGGGAAGACACGGGTCCGCCCAGGGGGGGGACTTAACCGTGGCGGAATAAGCATATGGGATCGCCTAGTGGGGATCACGCATAGCAGGCACCTATACCCAAAACGCGGGCTGACCAGTGGGCAGACCTACAACGTAGTGGGCCAGCAAGTGACTCCTCCGCTGAGTCAGTGCTGGGGGCCATGGAGGAATCTGCAGGGCTCACCTGACGGGGAACTTTACTGACAGATAAAAAAGGCGCACGTACCTCCGTGTTAGGGAGAATGGCGCAGCAAGCGTGTTTCAACACCCTACCGAGTTGTCTCCTCAATCACCAAAGGGTTACCTAATACCCTTGAGGAAACCGGCTCCACTCGCAGATTGTAAAACCTTGCAAATGTGTTGGGTGTCGCCCAGCCCGCAGCTCTACAGATGTCTGTTAGAGAGGCGCCGCGTGCACGCGCCCAAGAGGATGCAACGCTCCGAGTGGAGTGTGCACGAACTCCCGGGGGACACGGCTGACCTCGACTCGAATAAGCGAGTGAAATGGCATCCACAATCCAGTGGGATAATCTTTGTTTTGATACGGCACTTCCCTGCTGCCGACCGCCATAACAGACAAAGAGCTGCTCAGATGATCTAAAATTCTGAGTACGGTCCACATAAATGCGCAGAGCGCGAACTGGACAAAGTAAAGAAAGGGCTGGGTCTGCCTCCTCCGGGGGCAGCGCTTGCAGGTTCACTACCTGATCTCTAAAGGGGGTGGTAGGAACCTTGGGCACATAACCGGGGCGGGGTCTCAGGATGACGTGAGAATAATCCGGCCCGAATTCCAGGCACGAGTCACTGACCGAAAATGCCTCCAGGTCCCCGACCCTCTTGATGGAGGCCAACGCAACCAGCAGAGCTGTCTTCAGGGACAGAAATCTTAGAGATACTGATTCGAGTGGCTCAAAGGGATCGGATCGCAGACTCGTGAGAACGAGGGCGACATCCCAAGAGGGCATGAGAGGGGGGCGAGATGGATTAATTCGCCTAGCACCCCTAAGGAACTGGATGACCAGGTTATGCTTTCCCACGGTGCCGCCAGCTACCGCGCTATGATAAGCGGAGATGGCGGCCACGTAAACCTTGAGAGTGGAGGGCGACAGCCTGCTGTCCAACTTCTCTTGAAGGAAAGAGAGCACAACACTAATCTGGCAATTTCGGGGGTCTTCTCTGCGAGAGACGCACCATTCAGTGAATAGACTCCACTTCAGGGCGTAGGCGCGCCTCATGGAGGGGGCTCTAGCCTGAGTGATGGTATTAACCACCGCAGTCGGTAGGTTACCTAAGTCTTCCTCGCGTCTAGGGACCACACGTGGAGGTTCCAAAGATCGGGGCGAGGGTGCCAGATGGTGCCCTGTCCCTGAGAGAGTAGGTCCTCTCTCAAAGGGATCTGCCATGGGAGGGCCGTCGCGAGGAGTGAGAGCTCTGATATCCAGGTCCGGTTGGGCCAAAGGGGCGCAACTAGCAGAACCTGTTCCTCGTCCTCCCTGACCTTGCACAGAAACTGCGCGAGCAGGCTCACTGGGGGAAACGCATACTTGCGCATGCCCCGAGGCCAGCTGTGGGCCAGTGCATCCGTGCCGAGAGAGCCCTCGGTCAGGGAAAAAAACAACTGGCAGTGAGCGTTCTCGGGGGAAGCAAACAGATCGATCTGGGCCTCCCCGAATCGCGCCCATATCAGCTGAACAGACTCGGGGTGGAGTCTCCATTCTCCAGGACGTAACAGCTGTCGTGAGAGCGCATCGGCTGCACGATTGAGCGTGCCTGGGACGTGAATGGCGCGCAGCGATTTCAGCCGCGGGTGACTCCAGAGGAGCAGACGGCGGGCGAGCTGAGACATGCGGCGAGAGCGCATACCCCCCATGCGGTTGATATACGCCGCCGCCGCCATACTGTCCGTCCTGACCAGCACGTGTTGCCGCTCCAGCACCGGTAAAAAGCGGTGGAGAGCGAGGAACACTGCCAACAGCTCTAGGCGATTGATATGCCAATGCAGCTGGGCACCCTTCCAGAGGCCCGCAGCCGCATGCCCGCGACACACGGCCCCCAAACCCGTGTTGGAAGCGTCTGTTGAAACAACAACATGGCTGGACGCCTGTCCTAGAGGCACACCGGCCTGTAGGAACGAGGGGTCGTTCCAAGGGCTGAGGGCGCGGCGACACAGCGCAGTAACCGAGACCCGGTGTGTGCCCGCGTGCCATGCGCGTCTGGGGACCCGATCGTGAAGCCAGTGCTGAAGTGGTCTCATATGGAGCAACCCGAGCGGCGTGACGGCGGCTGCGGATGCCATATGCCCCAGGAGCCTCTGAAAGAACTTCAGTGGGACCACTAGTTTGCTGTCGAGCTCCCTCAGACAGTTCAGCAACAGGCGAGCGCGTTCCTCGGAGAGGTGCGCTACCATGGTGATCGAGTCCAGCTCCATCCCGAGAAAAGAAATCCTCTGCACGGGGGCGAGTTTGCTCTTTTCTCGGTTGACCTGAAGCCCCAGTAGGCGGAGATGCCGAAGCACCTTGTCCATGTGCATAATCAATTGCTCCCGCGAGTGGGCTAAAATCAGCCAGTCGTCGAGATAATTGAGTATGCGAATGCCCGCGAGCCGAAGGGGCGCTAGGGCACCCTCCGCGAGTTTGGTGAAGACCCGCGGAGACAGAGAGAGCCCGAAGGGGAGGACCTTGTACTGCCACGCTCGACCCTCGAACGCAAACCGCAGAAATTGGCGGTGGCGTGGAAGAATGGAGACATGGAAATACGCGTCCTTCAGGTCTATGGCTGCAAACCAATCCCGAGGACGAACGCATTGGAGAATGCGCCTCTGCGTGAGCATTCTGAACGGCAGCCTGTGCAGACAGCGGTTCAAAACGCGCAGATCTAGGATTGGCCGTGACCCACCGCTCTTTTTGGGTACGATGAAGTATGGGCTGTAAAACCCACTCTCCATCTCGGCTGGAGGAACCGGCTCGATTGCACCCTTCGCCAGGAGGGCAGCAATCTCCTCTCGCAAGACAGGGGCGGACAGGGGGTTGACCCTGGAGAAATACACGCCCGTAAACTTGGGGGGCCGTTTCGCGAACTGAATCGCGTAACCGAGTCTGATTGTGCGTATGAGCCACCGCGAGGGGCTGGCCCGCGCTAACCAGGCAGGCAGAGCCCTCGCTAATGGAGTCATCGCTACAATCGCTGACGTACCAGCGGTGGGGCAGCGCGGAGTGGGTGTGCTGATCCGGGAAGCACGAGGGTCCCGCGGAAGAGCTGGAGGAGAGCGATTCGCTCTGGCTCTGCACCCTGACTCCGGAGAGGGGGCTGGAGGGCTGAGGGAAGGGAGACCGTCCCCCCAGCGCTCGTGAGCCACTGGCGAAGCACGTAGAGTCTGCGAGCCGGAAGGCAGCGCGTCCCGGACTGGCAGAACTCATGCAGTCACATCCGGGGAAGGGAAAAAGTGCTCTTTTACTGATGTTTTGGTGGCACTGAAAAGTACCGTTGTTATCGGGGCCCCGCCCTCCAGCGGGGAAAGAGCAAGTTTCCTCTTCTCCGGATGGCCTGTCTCAGGGACGCTTCGCGGTCCGTTTACCGGACTTAACGGCGCCCTGGGCAGGAGGGGCTGCCTGCTTTCGAGGTGAACGCCGCGCCCGCTTGGCCGGAGGCGCAGGCGGGGGCGGGGCAGCACTCGTTGGTGGGCGCCCTCGGCGAGGAACAGCGGAGGTGGATGGCTCGGCGGGCGGAGCGGGCTTACGGCCACGCCGATAGATGACATTGCCCATCGCATCCGACTGCTCTTTCACCGCCTTGAATTCCTGGGTGAATTCACCGACGGTGTCGCCGAACAGGCCAGCCTGGGATATGGGCGAGTCAAGAAAGCGAACTTTGTCAACGTCGCGCATATCGGCCAGGTTTAGCCAGAGGTGGCGTTCCTGAACCACAAGTGTGGACATCGTCCTCCCCAGCGCACACGCGGCGGACTTAGTTGTCCGAAGAGCATAGTCGGTCGCGGTGCGCAGCTCATGTAATAAGCTTGGGTTGGACCCGCCCTCGTGCAGCTCGGCCAGCGCCTGCGCTTGGTAGCGCCTGCGCTTGGTAGCGCTGGTAGGTGGCCATCGCGTGCAAAGCAGAAGCAGCCTGGCCCGCAGCCTTATAAGCTCTGGCTCCGAGGGAGGCAGACAACCTACAGGCTTTGGACGGGAGGCGGGGCAAACCCCGCCACGTAGAGGCGCCGCGCGGACAAAGATTGACCGCGATAGCGCGCTCCACTGACGGGATCGCCTCATACCCCCTGGCAGCTCCGCCGTCAAGGGCGGTGAGGGCGGAGGCACTCGCAGCACGGGCAGAGAAAGGTGCCCTCCAAGACTGCGTGAGCCTACTGTGCACTTCCGGGAAGAAGGGGACGAGAGGCTTCGAAGGCTTCGCCTTCTTGTCCTCTACGTAGCACCCATCTAGTCGGTCCGGCCGCGGAGCTGGGGGATAAACCATCTCCAACCCCACGGCCGAAGCAGCCCGGGAAAGCACGGCTAACATGTCCGCTTCAGGATCCGATTTGACAGCGCTCACCTGCCCGGAGGGGGCGAGCGGGTCCGGATCTTCGTCGGACAGTGAAAGCCCACCCTCCGATGCCGCGGAGGACATCTGATCTCCGGTGTCAGCGAGTGTGAGAGCTACCATCTGGTTAGACGGATCACTCTCACCACCCGAAGCTTGGATGGAGCGCCGTGAGGAGCGAGAGGTCCGCGAGCCCGTGGGCGGCGGATTATCTCCCGCTGAAACCCTCAGATCTGCCCGAGCGCCCGCTGCTTTTTTAGAACAGGAGGCAACTGGGGTGGCTTGCTCTCTTGCGAAAGTTAGCCGCGATCTTAGCTGTGCAACGGTCATGGCATCGCAATGACGACATGAACCGCCCGCGAGCACCGCATTAACATGCTGGACCCCCAAACATGCAATGCAGTGATCGTGTCCATCATCCGGAGCCAGGAAACCCCCGCATCCAGAAACGCACAGTCGGAGCGCCATCCTGAAAAGGACGTGCTGCACGACTGTGTTGCTCTTTTAGGAAAGTTGCAACTATACGCACCGCTCTGGAGGACCGGACCCAAAGAACCGCAGGCAAGGGAGTAACCCAGCTCGACCGTCTGCCACCGCGAAGACCCACTCTGGACCGGGAGACACACTCGTTCGCTCTGAAGTGCTGATCAGCAAGAGGAACCCTCATCGACTCACTCAGAAAGGATCTGAAGCGAAAAGGATGGCGTCTGCTGGCTTCAGGTGTGCTTATATGCTGAGATAATTGCAGATGTCGCACACCTGCGCAAGCTTACGCTGCCAATTAATTTAATTCATTGGCCCGTTCAATACTCTCCAGACAAGCGGCTTCTGATCCGAATCCTCCCAATGCGTGGATTTTACAAATCAAATCCACTTATAGTGCTGAAGTTCCCCCCGAAGGGGAACCTGCGTTAACTCATCTCATCACTCAATTCAGTCAGCACCTCCAGAATTTTTGTAATGGTTGCACAGACAGCACCATTGCTACGAACACACAGGTGTGTCAATTGATTTATCGTATCGGCCCATGAGTTTAAGGCGCCCTGTCACAAGGTCCATTTCTCTCTTGAGATTTCTCACAGGATTGCCACTCCTGTACAATCATGTTTAGAATTACACGCATCATTAATGATCTTCTCCAGAAGAAGGACCATATGGTCCCTATAATGGTGTTTAAATATGTCGTCCACAATAGACCTTGTTTGACAATCAAAAACAGGGTCGCACTCGTACTCTGGCCTTTCATGAGCATTACCGTCAGCATTTTGAGAACAATAGCAATCAGTCATCTTTGCATGGTGGCTGTCAGAAAAAAATAAAATCTGAAAATATTTTCAAGAAAACTTTTTTTTCTTTTAATCACAATACAAAGTTTGTGGCATAATATGTGTAGATCATATGGAGTAGTACCTTAAAGATGCTGCTGTCTTTAAACAGCGATAGTTCAGTCCTAATAGTTCAGTGCAAACAAGACCAAAGTAGGGGCTGTGGTCCTCAAAGATAGTACCTTTTTATGTCTTTAATCATCTTTTTACTCCTGATCAATTGGTTCTTGTAGAAACCTATGGGATCAGTGACTGTACCCAAAAGCATTACTCCAGGGTTTCTAGGAGTAATAATGGGTCGCTTTATCTGCACATTCAAACAGGCCCGCCTTCACTCATGGGGCGGTACTATGAACATCTGCCATGGTATCATAAAAGTCATGATTAAAACATTTAGTTATTATCTTTTCTTTTATTTAAGACAATGGCGTGATGATGTAAGGATACCTATTTTAAAAATAAAAATTAAAGGGTCATACCGTAAATATATTCGCAATGAAAGATTTTAGAGAACTAATATTATAGAATTTTACATTTCATGGAAGTTTTAGGTTGACAAAATATAATGCTCAGCTGAAGTCATCTCAAAACTCATTGCCAAAATGGACAATACAATTAATTTGAATGTTTTTTAAGCAAATATGTACAGTCTTCAACATTATTCTGCAGTTTGAATTGTTCAATATAGTTGTTTATTTGGTTTCCTATTAGGGCTCAAAGCAGTCACATATTTAACTGAAATTTGCATCTTTCATGATAGTGTTCTTTTTCAAAGAATGATTGAGAAGAAATACGATTACATCTACACTAGCATATTCATTTTGGAATTAAAAATTTAACGATACCAGACATGCTATTTATTTTAAGTGAAACATACTTGTAAGAAAACACAATTACATTTATGAAATAACCCATATTCCATATCTTATTACAATGCCTTTGAGGTCAAGAAAGAGATCACGTTTATAAGCTATTACCCATAATTGGTTATTAGATTAAAGTTATTTTAAAAAGTCAAGTTTGGTTAAAAACCTAGGCTTACTTCAATTGGATCTGTTAAAACATAAAGTAATTTTACATTTAATTAATTTTGCATTATACGTTCTGGAGATATATAAACATACACTTTACCACCACTATAATATAGATAATCTACGAATAACAACATATAATAATTTGATACAAATGGTACCAAAACTGTTTGCTTATGTTTGTTGCAGAGTAGCAATAAGATTTTTGTTTTATTTTTATGTTATGTGATACTAAATCTATTTTCAGGCCTATAATTTTAGTCATATACTTATAATTAAGTTGAAATAAAAAGCTAATACATTTTATTTAACATCATGTGCTTGACATTTTGGTAAATAGTTAAAGTTTCTGATTGTACTAATTAAATATTTACCATTTTGAAAGGTAAATATATGTCAGGGTATGTAAAGCAAATATACAAATGTACATATCATGCTGATTTGTAAAGACAGACAGTCATGTCGGCAAAGAACTGCACTTCCTGAGACAAACATTTTATATTTATATTCATATAATATTTTAATTTGTCAGGATGTAAGCATACAACTTACATATTACTGACTTTTTGTATGACAATCTTTCGTTGAACATGTTTACATTATATTGTGACATTTTTAGAGCGGTCTTTGAAATAGTTACAATATCAGATGTAAAGTACTCGAACAATGTTCGAACAATGTTAGCTGATTGCTGTACTTAAGGTCTACTTTTGTGATTTGTACCCTACTTGAGTACAATTAAAATTAATGTTTACTTTTACTCCATTACTTTTTTAAAAAACAGTTTTTTTTACAACTTTCAATTTTATTTATAGTCAAAAAAGTTCCTCACTCCTAACAAAACGACAAAGCTGGTTAAATTAATGTTATTTACTTTGTAATTGTCACAACCAGCGATCGCTCCCCAGAGGATCGCTGGTTCTCACACGAACTCAAGACTACATTTCCGCAAACACGCACGTCTGTTCATTCATCCTTCCTGATTGCATCACCAGCTGGACCTTGTTCACAGACTGATTACTTCCCATTCATAAGCCACTCTCTGACGCTACCAGTTTGCTGAGTCTTGTTTTCCTAGTAACATTACAACGCGGTTCCCTGTCTTGTTTCTCCGTGTTTCGATCCTAGCCTTGTACCCTTGTTTTCCTGTTTAGCCGCCTGCCTTTCGACCTTTAGCCTGTTTTACGTTTATGATTCTGGACTGCCTGTATATACCTGTTTGCACCTGATGACCATTGCTTGCCTGACGTTTGAATAAACTGCATAGTGGATCTTACCTCCTGTGGTCTCCTGTCACTCCACCCCAGTCGTGGTTACAGTAATTGACATTCATTTCAATATTCCATCAAACCGGTCAGACATGCTCATCGATTGTTTAGAAGTCATGTCCTGTCACACCGAGCTCCACAATAGGCATCAACCCCAGTAAGTCTGCTATCAGTACACTTCTGTCAAGCAGTTCATGAGAAAATATACATTCAGTCCTCTGCCTGTGTAAACATTCACAAACTTTTATTTAGATGCCGCACAGAAATAAACTTAAACCTCACTTAAGTATATTTAATCTTATACAAACAGAAAGAGTTTAGTTATTTGTCCTACAGTATGCTTGTTCATTGTTTTACGCGTACAATTTTATTACAGTTTGTGTTCTAAGTACATTTGGTTAGTAGTTATTTTGACACCCTTTGATTAATTGGGCACATTATTTTTTTACATAATGTTACAGACACATGTATTAAGACAGAGAATAATCTCGTTTGAGTCGACTTAACTGAAATTAACTGCGAACATGTCAAATCTTTATAAAAGACGGTAATCTTATAATAACACAAATATAACTGCTTACTGCAGTGAGAAAAATAATAAAATGAAAGCACAAAAACATAAAAAGTATATATGCAGCTAGACAAAAGACCTGAATACTGTCAATATTTCCATGTTTACTGTGTTCTTTTTAGTATAGAGTATACTGTAAAAGTATAATTTCAAGTGTGACCGTAGTAAACATTAAGCACAAAAGTAGCTTACTATAACATTTATATTTGTACATCATGGCAACTTATAAGAATAGTAGTAGTTCACTTATACTTGTAGTAGATAAATAGTTTGTGATGGAATGATACAATGAAATGACGCATTTATGTCTACACTCAACCCATCCATATGCGACCTGTCAGTGCTACGTGCTCAATGCTTCAACATTTGCAGCACAGGTCTGACTTTCCAACCAATTTAGCGTTATAATTTTTAGTGATACAGTGTACATAGTACTCTAGTGTCTTGAAACTTGCAAGATTACTGCTAGTGTAGCCTTGGTTAACTAGTGCACACAGCAGTTACCACTAGGGATAGTTTGTTATTGAAAACATGTCATGCAATTTGTAGTAGCCAATTTAAAAAACAACTGAAGTAACCGCTGAGCACTTTTTTCTCAGATTAAGTGCAGTGTTAGATTACCAGTGGATTTTAAAAATGTTTATATTTTATTTGTAATAAAAATAACAAAAGCTTCAAACAATATTCAAACATGTAATGAACTTACACAGTCATATGGTCAAAGTATACTTGTTGCTGATCAAATATAGCACATAAAAGTACAGTAAATAACCAAGAGATCATGCTGTAGAAATTATTTACAATTCAAATATAACAAATTTGGTATTTCAAAATATGGTATTTCAAGTTAGCAAACTGTTAATTACATTGAATTATACACGCTCTTTCGTCTAGCTGCATGTATACTTTTTATGTTTTTGTGTCATATGAATAAAAGTCAAGATCAATGTCAAATAAACAAAATAACTCAATAAATAAATGTGCTGAATTGAACACAGAAGACATGTAATGCCATTGGGTGAGTAGGTGGAGAAATGAGCCTTCAACCTAAAAAACTATTATTCAAGATTTTTAACATACAAATATCTCCTTTATTCTATTTTTATGTTGGATTCTTTTAAAGCCATTATTAGATAATGGGTCATTATTTTAGTTTTTATGTGAAAGAGACTATTTGACTAATTAATTTCTCTCATGTAATTTCTCTTCACCACTTGGTTGACAAACACATTCAAATCACAGATATGGTATGAATTCAATCATGGCCTTAAATCAAAACATTGTTTTTTGAATGCGGTCACAATGACTTACAACACGTACAAGACATACTACACACTTACAAACCGGTGAGATTACTGTAATCATATTTATGAGTTGAATGCACATGAACACCACCATAAAGGCCTTATTATGACTGTCAATCAGGAATAGTCTAAATTTCCTTTTCTGTGTTGGAGGTGTCTGTGAGAGAGGAATGGATATTAAATATTAGAACTGAATGGGGTTAGGACACTGAAAGCTATGGTCCATATTTCATAAATAATAATAACAATAACACACACACTCACAACAACAACCCCCTAATTTTGTCAATTACTTGCTCCTTATTTTCTGTAAGAAGCATAATTTTAAACAAATATAGGAACAGCGCCACCTTGTGTCTCCAGAGGACAGTGAATTGAACACACCTGATGTCGTAAATATGGGATTTGTTGTCAGCTCGTAACAAGTACCAGAAGGCTTTATTAGGGACCGAGCACCGAACGGTGCAAGGCCCTATTGGAATTGCTCCGTTTATTATTATTATTCTTTTCCGGAATGAATCGCGATTTTGAGGGCCTTACCATGCCCGAAAACTCACGAAACTTTGCACACACCTCAGAAGTGGCGAAAATTTACGTTTGTTACTGGTTTTGGAAATGGGCGTGGCAAAATGACTCGACAGCGCCACCTAGAAAAATTAACCGGACAAGCCCCCGATCCACGAATCACGCACATGCAAGAAAATCGGCACACACCTCAAACATGCCAAAACATACGAAAAAGTCTCTTGGAGCCATATCTCAAACCCAACAGGAAGTCGGATATTTTTAACTTCCTGCGGCGAAAAAGTGGCGTTTTTGCCATTTCCAGGCATTGTATCTTAACGAACTCCTCCTAGGGATTTTATCCGATCGACACCAAAATTGAGTTTTGTCATCTAAAGGCCTTGGCGATGTTAAATTGCGAAGCTTTAGAGTTTTCGTCGATGGGCGTGTCCATGGCGGCCTCGCAAACTTTGACGATTCGCCACAAAACAGGAAGTCGTCATAACTCAGGCATGCATTACCCGATCTGCCTCAAAATTCGCACGTTTGATAAGAGTCCTGACCTGAACACGTTTACATGCCGATATCCAGATACAGTTATAGCGCCACCTACTGGCTACAGGAAATGACATGTATTACACTGTAACAAACTCCTCCTACAAATTTTTTCGTATCAGCACCAAATTTGGGTGGTGTCATCTGAAAGCTCTAGCGATGATATATTGTGAAGATCTAGAGTTTTCGCAGAGGGGCGTGTCCGTGGCGGCATGACAAACCTCAACGCTTCGCCATGGAACAGGAAGTCCTTATAACTCAACCACACAAAGTCCGATCTTCCTGAAACTTCACATAGTTGATAAAAGTCCTCTCCTGAACACATCCCCATAACAATATTGAAGTGGGCGTGGCAAAATGACTCGACAGCGCCACCTATAATAATTAAACGGACGAGCCCCTGATCTACGAATCACACACATGCACGAAAATTGACACACACCTCAAACACGCCAAAACATACAAAAAAGTCTCTTGGAGCCATAACTCAAACCCAACAGGAAGTCGGATATTTTTAACTTCCTGCGGCAAATAAGTGGCATTTTTGCCATTTCCAGGCGTTGTATCTTAACGAACTCCTCCTAGGGATTTTATCCGATCGACACCAAAATTGGGTTTTGTCATCAAAAGGCCTTGGCGATGTTAAATTGCGAAGCTTTAGAGTTTTTGTCGATGGGCGTGTCTGTGGCGGCCTCGCAAACTTTGATGATTCGCCACAAAACAGGAAGTCATTATAACTCAGGCATGCATTATCCAATCTGCCTCAAAATTCACATGTTTAATAAGAGTCCATACCAGAACACGTTTACATGCCAATATCCAGATACAGTTATAACGCCACCTGCTGGCCACAGGAAATTACATGATTTACGGAGTAACAAACTCCTCCCACATATTTTATCGTATCAGCACCAAAACTGGGTGGTGTTATCTGAAAGCTCTAGCGATGATATATTGTAAAGATCTAGAGTTTTCACCGAGGGGCGTGTCTGTGGCGGCATGACAAACCTCAACGCTTTGCCATGGAACAGAAAGTCCTTATAACTCAACCACACAATGTCCGACCTGCCTGAAACTTCACATGGTTGATATAAGTCCTCTCCTGAACACATCTACATAATAATATTGAGTCTGTCATAGCGCCACCTGCTGGCAGATAGTAGTTTGGCTTACAACTCAGCCCCACAATGTCTGATCAGCCTGAAACTTCACATGGTTTAGTAAAATCCTCTCCTGGTGACATCTACATGCCAATATTGAGACACAGTCATAGCGCCACCTGCTGACAGGAGAAAGTTAGGCATAAATCTGTGATTTTCTCTGGTTCTTTTTATATATCGGCTTAAGTTATTATTGTTCGCTGTTCTTTGTCATCCGGAGGCCACCGGCGGCGGTGAGCCCGGGTGCGAGGTCCCTATCATCGCTGCTTGCAGCTTTAATTAGGGACCGAGCACCGAAACGGTGCGTAGGCCCTATTGGAATTGCTCCGTTTATTAGGGACCGAGCACCGAAACGGTGCGTAGGCCCTATTGGAATTGCTCCGTTTTTTATTATTATTATTATTATTATTATTAGGGACCGAGCACCGAACGGTGCAAGGCCCTATTGGAATTGCTCCGTTTATTAGGGACCGAGCACCGAACGGTGCAAGGCCCTATTGGAATTGCTCCGTTTATTATTATTATTATTATTATTATTATTCTTTTCCGGAATGAATCGCGATTTTGAGGGGCTAAACATGCCCGAAAACTCACGGAACTTTGCACACGCCTCAGAAGTGGCGAAAATTTACGTTTATTATGGGTCTCGGAAGTGGGCGTGGCAAAATGACTCGACAGCGCCACCTAGAAAAATTAAACGGACGAGCCCCCGATCCACGAATCACGCACATGCACGAAAATTGGCACACACCTCAAACATGCCAAAACATACGAAAAAGTCTCTTGGAGCCATATCTCAAATCCAACAGGAAGTCAGATATTTTTAACTTCCTGCAGCGAAAAAGTGGCATTTTTGCCATTTCCAGGCGTTGTATTTTAACGAACTCCTCCTAGGGATTTTATCCGATCAACACCAAAATTAGGTTTTGTCATCTAAAGGCCTTGGCGATGTTAAATTGCGAAGCTTTAGAGTTTTCGTCGATGGGTGTGTCCGTGGCGGCTTCGCAAACTTTGACGATTCGCCACAAAACAGGAAGTCATTATAACTCAGTGATACATTATCCGATCTGCCTCAAAATTCACACGCTTGATAAGCGTCCTGACCTGAACACGTTTACATGCCACTATCCAGATACAGTTATAGCGCCACCTGCTGGCCACAGGAAATGACATGTTTTACAGTGTGACAAACTCCTCCCACAAACTTTATTGTACCAGCACCAAATTTGAGTGGTGTTATCTGAAAGCTCTAGCGATGATATATTGTGAAGATCTAGAGTTTTCGCAGAGGGGCGTGTCTGTGGCGGCATGACAAACCTCAACGCTTCGCCATGGAACAGGAAGTCCTTATAACTCAACCACACCAAGTCCGATCAGCCTAAAACTTCACATGCTTGATAAAAGTCCTTTCCCTAACACATCCCCATAACAATAGTGAAGTGGGCGTGGCAAAATGACTCGACAGCGCCACCTATAAAAATTAAACGGACGAGCCCCTGATCTACGAATCACGCACATGCACGAAAATTGGCACACACCTCAACCACGCCAAAACATACGAAAAAGTCTCTTGGAGCCATATCTCAAACCCAACAAGAAGTCGGATATTTTTAACTTCCTGCGGCAAATAAGTGGCATTTTTGCCATTTCCAGGCGTTGTATTTTAACGAACTCCTCCTAGGGATTTTATCTGATCGACACCAAAATTAGGTTTTGTCATCTAAAGGCCTTGGCGATGTTAAATTGTGAAGCTTTAGAGTTTTTGTCAATGGGCGTGTCCATGGCGGCCTCGCAAACTTTGACGATTCGCCACAAAATCGGAAGTCATTATAACTCAGGCATGCATTATCTAATCTGCCTCAAAATTCACATGTTTAATAAGAGTCCTGACCTGAACACATTTACATGGCAATATCCAGATACAGTTACAGCGCCACCTGCTGGCCACAAGAAATGTCATGATTTACAGAGTAATAAACTCCTCCCACAAAATTTTTCGTATCAGCTCCAAGTTTGGTTGGTTGTTATCTGAAAGTTCTAGCAATTACATTTTGTTAGGGTCTGAAATTTTCACAGAAGGGCGTGTCTGTGGCAGCATGACAAACCTCAACGCTTCGCCATGGAACAGGAAGTCCTCATAACTCAACCACACAAAGTCCGATCAGCCTGAAACTTCACATGGTTGATAAAAGTCCTCCCCTGAACACATTCACATAACAATATTGAGTCACAGTCATAGCGCCACCTGATAGCAGAAGGTAGTTTGGCTTATAACTCAGCCAAACAATGTCCGATCTGCCTGAAAATTCACAGGTTAGATGAGATGCCTCTCCTAAAGACATCTACATGCCGATCTTGAGTCACAGTTATAGCGCCACCTGCTGACAGGAGGAAGTTTTGCATAAATCTGTGATTTTTCTCAGGTTCTTTATATATATCGGCTGAAATTAATATTGTTCGCTGTTCTCTGTTATCCTGAGGCTACCGGGCGGCGGTGAGCCTGGGTGCGAGGTCCCTATCATCGCTGCTTGCAGCTTTAATTATTATTCTTCTTCTTCTTCCGCGGAATGAATCGCGGTTTTGAGGGGCTAAACATGCCCGAAAACTCACGCAACTTTGCACACGCCTCAGAAGTGGCGAAAATTTACGTTTGTTATGGGCTTCGGAAGTGGGCGTGGCAAAATGACTCGACAGCGCCACCTAGAAAAATTAAACGGACGAGCCCCCGATATACGAATCACGCACATGCACGAAAATTGGCACACACTTCAAACACACGAAAACATACGAAAAAGTCTCTTGGAGCCATATCTCAAACCCAACAGGAAGTCGGATATTTTTAACTTCCTGCGGCGAAAAAGTGGCGTTTTTGCCATTTCCAGGCGTTGTATTTTAACGAACTCCTCCTAGGGATTTTATCCGATCAACACCAAAATTGGGTTTTGTCATCTAAAGGCCTTGGCGATGTTAAATTGCGAAGCTTTAGAGTTTTCGTCGATGGGCGTGTCCGTGGCGGCCTCGCAAACTTTGACGATTCGCCATAAAACAGGAAGTCGTTATAACTCAGGCATGCATTATCCGATCTGCCTCAAAATTCACACGCTTGATAAGAGTCCTGACCTGAACAAGTTTACATGCCGATATCCAGATACAGTTATAGCGCCACCTGCTGGCCACAGGAAATGACACGTTTTACATCGTAACAAACTCCTCCCACAAATTTTTTCGTATCAGCACCAAATTTGGGTTGTGTTATCTGAAAGCCCTAGCGATGATATATTGTGAAGATCTAGAGTTTTCGCAGAGGGGCGTGTCCGTGGCGGCATGACAAACCTCAACGCTTCGCCATGGAACAGGAAGTCCTTATAACTCAAGCACACAATGTCCGATCTGCCTGAAACTTTACATGGTTGATAAAAGTCCTCTCCTGAACACATCCTCATAACAATAATGAAGTGGGCGTGGCAAAATGACTCTACAGCGCCACCTATAAAAATTAAACGGACGAGCCCCTGATCTACGAATCACGCACATGCACGAAAATTGGCACACACCTTAAACACGCCAAAACATACGAAAAAGTCTCTTGGAGCCATATCTCAAACCCAACAGGAAGTCAGATATTTTTAACTTCCTGCGGCAAATAAGTGGCATTTTTGCCATTTCCAGGCTTTGTATCTTAACGAACTCCTCCTAGGGATTTTATGCTATTGACACCAAAATTGGGTTTTGTCATTTAAAGGCCATGACGATGTTAAATTGCGAAGCTTTATAGTTTTTGTCGATGGGCGTGTCCGTGGCTCCCCGCAAACTTTGACGATTCGCCACAAAACCGGAAGTCATTATAACTCAGGCATGCATTATCCGATCTGCCTCAAAATTCACATGTTTAATAAGAGTCCAGACCAGAACACGTTTACATGCCAATATCCAGATACAGTTATAGCGCCACCTGCTGGCCACAGGAAATGTCATGATTTACAGAGTGATAAACTCCTCCCACAAATTTTTTCGTATCAGCACCAAATTTGGTTGGTTGTTATCTGAAAGCTCTAGCGATAATATATTGTAAAGATCTAGAGTTTTGGCAGAGGGGCGTGTCCGTGGTGGCATGACAAACCTCAACGCTTCGCCATGGAACACGAAGTCCTTATAACTCAACCACACAATGTCCGATCTGCCTGAAACTTCACATGGTCGGTTAAATCCCTCTCCTGAAGACATCTGCATTAAAATAGTGAGTCACAGTTATAGCGCCACCTGTTGGCAACAATAAGTTTGGCTCATAACTCAGCCACAGAATGTCTGAACTGCTTGAAACTTCACATGGTTGATAAGATTCCTCTATTGAAGGCATCTACATGCCAATCTTGAGTCATAGTTATAGCGCCACCTGCTGACAGGAGGAAGTTTGGCATAAATGTGTGATTTTCTCAGGTTCTTTATATATATTGGCTTAAAGTATTATTGTTCGCTGTTCTCTGTCATCCTGAGGCCACCAGGTGGCGATGAGCCCGGGTGCGAGGTCCCTATCATCGCTGCTTGCAGCTTTAATTATTATTATTATTATTATTCCGCCCCCAATCGGGGCACTTTTGAGGGTCTAAACATGCCCGAAAACTCACGAAAATTTGCACACACACCAAACGTGGTGTAAATGGCTGGGTTTTAGGGGTTTCAGAAGTGGGCGTGGCAAAATGACTCGACGGCGCCACCTAGAAAAATTAAACGGACGAGCCCCCGATCCACGAATCACGCACATGCGCGAAAATTGGCACACACCTCAAACATGCCAAAACATACGAAAAAGTCTCTTGGAGCCATATCTCAAACCCAACAGGAAGTCAGATATTTTGTACTTCCTGCGGCAAAAAAGTGGCGATTTTGCCATTTCCAGGCGTTGTATTTTAACGAACTCCTCCTAGGGATTTTATCCGATCAACACCAAAGTTGGGTTTTGTCATCTAAAGGCCTTGGTGATGTTAAATTGCGAAGCTTTAGAGTTTTCGTCGATGGGCGTGTCCGTGGCGGCCTCGCAAACTTTGACGATTCGCCACAAAACAGGAAGTCGTTATAACTCAGGCATGCATTATCAGATCTGCCTCAAAATTCACACGCTTGATAAGCGTCCTGACCTGAACACGTTTACATGCCCATATCCAGATACAGTTACAGCGCCACCTGCTGGCCACAGGAAATGACATGATTTACGGAGTAATAAACTCCTCCCACAAATTTATTCGTATCAGCACCAAAATTGGGTGGTGTTATCTGAAAGCTCTAGCGATGATATATTGTGAAGATCTAGAGTTTTCGCAGAGGGGTGTGTCCGTGGCGGTATGACAAACCTCAACTCTTCGCCATGGAACAGGAAGTCCTAATAACTCAACCACACAATGTCCGATCTGCCTGAAACTTCACATGGTTGACAAACATCATCTCTTGAACACATCCACATAACAATATTGAAGTGGGCGTGGCAAAATGACTCGACAGCGCCACCTAGAAAAATTAAACGGACGAGCCCCCGAGCTACGAATCACGCACATGCACGAAAATTGGCACACACCTTAAACATGCCAAAACATACGAAAAAGTCTCTTGGAGCCATATATCAAACCCAACAGGAAGTCAGATATTATTAACTTCCTGCGGCAAAAAAGTGGCATTTTTGCCATTTTCAGGCGTTGTATTTTAACGAACTCCTCCTAGGGATTTTATCTGATAGACACCAAAATTGGGTTTTGTCATCTTAAAACCTTGGTGATGTTAAATTGCGAAGCTTTAGAGTTTTCATCGATGGGCTTGTCTGTGGCGGCCTCGCAAACTTTGATGGTTCGCCACAAAACAGGAAGTCGTTATAACTCAGGCATGCATTATCCGATCTGCCTCAAAATTCACACATTTAATAACAGTCCCGACCTGAACAGGTTTACGTGCCGATATCCAGTTACAGTTATAGCGCCACCTGCTGGCCACAGGAAATGACATGTTTGACACTGTAACAAACTCCTTCCACAAACTTTCCCGTATCAGCACCAAAATAGAGTGGTGTCATCTGAAAGCTCCAGCGATGATATATTGTGAAGATCTAGAGTTTTTGCAGAGGGGCGTGTCTGTGGTGGCATGACAAACCTCAACGCTTCGCCATGGAACAGGAATTCCTTATAACTCAACCACACAATGTCTGATCTGCCTGAAACTTCACATGGTTGATAAGTTTCCTCTCCTGAAGACATCTACATGCCAATCATGAGTCATAGTTATAGCGCCACCTAGTGACAGGAGGAAATTTGGCATAAATCTGTTATTTTCTCAGATTTTTTTAATATATCGGCTTAAATTATTACTGTTCGCTGTTCTCTGTCATCCTGAGGCCAGCGGGCGACGGTGAGCCCGGGTGCGAGGTCCCTATCATCGCTGCTTGCAGCTTTAATTATTATTATTATTATTATTATTATTATTCTTCTCTCCAATGAATCGCGATTTAGAGGGGCTAAACATGCCCGAAAACTCACGCAACTTTGCACACACCTCAGAAGTGGCGAAAATTTACGTTTGTTAAGGGCTTCGGAAGTGGGCGTGGCAAAATGACTCGACAGCGCCACCTAGAAAAATGAAATGGACGAGCCCCCGATCCACGAATCACGCACATGCACGAAAATTGGCACACACCTCAAACATGCCAAAACAGACGAAAAAGTCTCTTGGAGCCATATCTCAAACCCAACAGGAAGTCGGATATTTTTGACTTCCTGTAGTGAAAAAGTGGCGTTTTTGCCATTTCCAGGCGTTGTATTTTAACGAACTCCTCCTAGGGATTTTATCCGATCGACACCAGAATTGGGTTTTGTCATCTAAAGGCCTTGGCGATGTTAAATTGCGAAGCTTTAGAGTTTTCGTCGATGGGCGTGTCCGTGGCGGCCTCGCAAACTTTGACGATTCGCCACAAAACAGGAAGTCATTATAACTCAGACATGCATTATCCGATCTGCCTCAAAATTCACATGTTTAATAAGAGTCCTGACCTGAACACGTTTACATGCCAATATCCAGATACAGTTATAGCGCCACCAACTGGCCACAGGAAATTACATGTTTTACAGAGTAACAAACTCCTCCCACAAATTTTATCGTATCAGCACCAAAATTGGGTAGTGTTATCTGAAAGCTCTAGCGATGTTATATTGTGAAGATCTAGAGTTTTTGCAGAGGGGTGTGTCCGTGGCGGCATGACAAACCTCAACGCTTCGCCATGGAACAGGAAGGCTTTATAACTCAACCACACAATGTCCGATCTGCCTGAAACTTCACATGGTTGATAAAAGTCCTCTTCTGAACACATCTACATAACAATATTGAAGTGGGCGTGGCAAATAGACTCGACAGCGCCACCTACAAAAATTAATCGGACGAGCCCCTGATGTACGAATCACTCACATGCACGAAAATTGGCAAACACCTCAAACATGCCGAAACATACGAAAAAGTCTCTTGGTGCCATATCTCAAACTCAACAGGAAGTCGGATATTTTTAACTTCCTGCTGAAAAAAAAGAGGCATTTTTGCCATTTCCAGGTGTTGTATTTTAACGAACTCCTCCTAGGGATTTTATCCGATCAACACCAAAATTTGGTTTTGTCATTTAAAGGCCTTGGTGATGTTAAATTGCGAAGATTTAGAGTTTTCGCTGAGGGGTGTGTCCGTAGTGGCATGACAAACCTCAACGCTTCGCCATTGACCAGGAAGTCCTTATAACTCAACCACACAATGTCCGATCTGCCTGAAACTTCACATGGTTGAATAAATTCCTCTCCGGAACACAACTAGATGCCAATATTGAGTCACAGTCATAGCGCCACCTGCTGACAGAAGGAATTTTGGCTTATAACTCAGCCACCCAATGTCTTATCTGCATGAAACTACACATGGTTGAATAAATTCCTCTTCTGAAGACATTTAAATGTCAATATTGATTGACAGTCATAGTGCCACCTGCTGGCAACCAGAAGTTTGGCTTATAACTAAGTTAAACAATATTCGATCTGCCTGAAAATTTACACGGTTGATAAGATTCCTTTATTGAAGGCATCTACATGCCAATCTTGACTCACAGTCTTAGCGCAATCTGCTGACAGGAGGAAGTTTGGCATAAATCTGTGATTTTCTCAGGTTTTTTATATATATATCGGCTTAAATTATTACTGTTCGCTGTTCTCTGTCATCCTGAGGCCACCGGGCGGCGGTGAGCCCGGGTGCGAGGTCCCTATCATCGCTGCTTGCAGCTTTAATTAGGGACCGAGCACCGAACGGTGCAAGGCCCTATTGGAATTGCTCCGTTTCTTATTATTCTTCTTCTTCTTCTTCTTCTTCTTCCGCGGAATGAATCGCGGTTTTGAGGGGCTAAACATGCCCGAAAACTCACGGAACTTTGCACACGCCTCAGAAGTGGCGAAAATTTACGTTTATTATGGGTCTCGGAAAGGGGTGTGGCAAAATGACTCGACAGCGCCACCTAGAAAATTTAAACGGACGAGCCCCCGATCCACGAATCACACACATGCACGAAAATTGGCACACACCTCAAACATGCCAAAACATACGAAAAAGTCTCTTGGAGCCATATCTTAAACCCAACAGGAAGTTGGATATTTTTGACTTCCTGCAGCGAAAAAGTGGCGTTTTTGCCATTTCCAGGCGTTGTATTTTAACGAACTCCTCCTAGGGATTTTATCCGATCAACACCAAAATTGGGTTTTGTCATCTAAAGGCCTTGGCGATGTTAAATTGCGAAGCTTTAGAGTTTTCGTCGATGGGCGTGTCCGTGGCGGCCTCGTAAACTTTGACGATTAGCCACAAAAGAGGAAGTCGTTATAACTCAGGCAAGCATTATCCAATCTGCCTCAAAATTCACACGTTTGATAAGAGTCCTGACCTGAACACGTTTACATGCCGATATCCAGATACAGTTTTAGCGCCACCTGCTGGCCACAGGAAATGACATGTTTTACAGTATCACAAACTCCTCCCACAAATTTTATCGTATCAGCACCAAATTTGAGTGGTGTTATCTGAAAGCTCTAGCGATGATATATTGTGAAGATCTAGAGTTTTCGCAGAGGGGTGTGTCCGTGGCGGCATGACAAACCTCAACGCTTCGCCATGGAACAGGAAGTCCTTATAACTCAACCACACAATGTGTGATCTGCCTGAAACTTCACAAGGTTGATAAAAGTCCTCTCCTGAACACATCTTCATAACAATATTTAAGTGGGCGTGGCAAAATGACTCTACAGCGCCACCTACAAAAATTAATCGGACGAGCCCCCGATATACAAATCACGCACATGCACGAAAATTGGCACACACTTCAAACATGCCAAAACATACGAAAAAGTCTCTTGGAGCCATATCTCAAACCCAACAGGAAGTTGGTTATTTTTAACTTCCTGCGGCGAAAAAGTGGCATTTTTGCCATTTCCAGGCGTTGTATTTTAACGAACTCCTCCTAGGGATTTTATCTGATAAACACCAAAATTGGGTTTTGTCATCTAAAGGCCTTGGTGATGTTAAATTGTGAAGCTTTAGAGTTTTCATCGATGGGTGTGTCCGTGGCGGCCTTGCAAACTTTGACGATTCGCAACAAAACAGGAAGTCGTTATAACTCAGGCAAGCATTATCCAATCTGCCTCAAAATTCACACATTTGATAACAGTCCTGACCTGAATACGTTTATATGCTGATATCCAGATAGAGTTATAGCGCCACCAGCTGGCCACAGGAAATGACATGTTTTACAATGTAATATACTCCTTCCGCAAACTTTATTATATCAGCACCAAATTTGAGTGATGTTATTTGAAAGCTCTAGCGATGATATATTGCGAAGATCTAGAGTTTTCACAGAGGGGCGTGTCCGTGGCGGCATGACAAACCTCAACGCTTCGCCATGGAACAGGAAAGGCTTATAACTCAACCACACAATGTCCGATCTGCCTGAAACTTCACACGGTTGATCATATTCCTCTCCTGAACACATCCACATAACAATATTGAGTCTGTCATAGCGCCACCTGCTGGCAGAAGGTAGTTTGGCTTGTAACTCGGCCACACAATGTCCGATCTGCCTGAAACTTCACATGGTTGATGAAAGTCCTCTCCTAAGCACATCTACATAATTATATTGAGCCTGTCATAGCGCCACCTGCTGGCAGAAGGTATTTTGGCTTAAAACTCAGCCACACAATCTCTGATCTGCCTGAAACTTCACATGGTTGATTAAATTCCTCTCCTGAAGACATCTACATTGCAATATTGAGTCACAGTCATAGCGCCACCTGCTGGCAGAAGATAGTTTGGCTTATAACTCAGCCACACAAAGTCTGACTAGCCGGAAAATTAACATGGTTAATAAGATTCCTCTACTGAAGGCATCTACATGCAAATCTTGAGTCACAGTCATAGCGCCACCTGCTGACAAGAGAAAGTTTGGCATGAATGTGTGATTTTCTCAGGTTCTTTATATAAATCGGCTTAAATTAATATTGTTCACTGTTCTCTTGTCATCCTGAGGCCAACGGGCGGCGGTGAGCCCGGGTGCGAGGTCCCTATCATCGCTGCTTGCAGCTTTAATTAGGGACCGAGCACCGAAACGGTGCGTAGGCCCTATTGGAATTGCTCCGTTTTTTATTATTATTATTAGGGACCGAGCACCGAAACGGTGCGTAGGCCCTATTGGAATTGCTCTGTTTATTATTATTCTTCTTCTTCTTCTTCTTCTTCTTCTTCCGCGGAATGAATCGCGGTTTTGAGGGGCTAAACATGCCCGAAAACTCACGAAACTTTGCACACGCCTCAGAAGTGGCGAAAATTTACGTTTGTTATGGGCTTCGGAAGTGGGCGTGGCAAAATGACTCGACAGCGCCACCTAGAAAAATTAAACGGACGAGCCCCCGATATACGAATCACGCACATGCATGAAAATTGGCACACACCTCAAACATGCCAAAACATACGAAAAAGTCTCTTGGAGCCATATCTCAAACCCAACAGGAAGTCGGATATTTTTAACTTCCTGCGGCGAAAAAGTGGCGTTTTTGCCATTTCCAGGCGTTGTATTTTAACGAACTCCTCCTAGGGATTTTATCCGATCGACACCAAAATTGGGTTTTGTCATCTAAAGGCCTTGGCGATGTTAAATTGCGAAGCTTTAGAGTTTTCATCGATGGGCGTGTTCGTGGCGGCCTCGCAAACTTTGACGATTCGCCACAAAAGAGGAAGTCGTTATAACTCAGGAATGCATTATCAGATCTGCCTCAAAATTCACACGCTTGATAAGCGTCCTGACCTGAACACGTTTACATGCCACTATCCAGATACAGCTACAGCGCCACCTGCTGGCCACAGGAAATGACATGATTTATGGAGTTATAAACTCCTCCCACAAATTTTATTGTATCAACACCACAATTGAGTGGAGTTATCTGAAAGCTCTAGCGATGATATATTGTGAAGATCTAGAGTTTTCGCAGAGGGGTGTGTCCGTGGCGGCATGACAAACCTCAACGCTACGCCATGGAACAGGAAGTCCTTATAACACAACCACACAATGTCCGATCTGCCTGAAACTTCACATGGTTGATAAACGTCATCTCTTGAACACATCCACATAACAATATTGAAGTGGGCGTGGCAAAATGACTCGACAGCGCCACCTAGAAAAATTAAACTAACGAGCCCCCGATCTACAAATCACGCACATGCACAAAAATTGGCACACACCTCAAACATGCCAAAACATACGAAAAAGTCTCTTGGAGCCATTTCTCAAACCCAACAGGAAGTCAGATATTATTAACTTCCTGCGGCAAAAAAGTGGCATTTTTGCCATTTTCAGGCGTTGTATTTTAACGAACTCCTCCTAGGGATTTTATCTGATAAACACCAAAATTGGGTTTTGTCATATTAAAACCTTGGTGATGTTAAATTGCGAAGCTTTAGAGATTTCATAGATGGGCGTGTCCGTGGCGGCCTCGCAAACTTTGATGATTCGCCACAAAACAGGAAGTCTTTATAACTCAGGGATGCATTATTCGATCTGCCTCAAAATTCACACATTTAATAACAGTTCTGACCTGATCAGGTTTACGTGCCGATATCCAGTTACAGTTATAGCGCCACCTGCTGGCCACAGGAAATGTCATGTTTGACACTGTAACAAACTCCTCCCACAAACTTTCCCGTATCAGCACCAAAATAGAGTGGTGTCATCTGAAAGCTCTAGCGATGATATATTGTAAAGATCTAGAGTTTTTGCAGAGGGGCGTGTCTGTGGTGGCATGACAAACCTCAACGCTTCGCCATGGAACAGGAATTTCTTATAACTCAACCACACAATGTCTGATCTGCCTGAAACTTCACATGATTGATAAAAGTCCTCTCCTGAACACATCCACATAACAATATTGAGTCAGTCATAGCGCCACCTGCTGGCAGAAGATAGTTTGGCTTGTAACTCGGCCACACAATGTCCGATCTGCCTGAAACTTCACATGGTTGATAAAAGTCCTCTCTTGAGCACATCTACATAGTAATATTAAGTCAGAGTCATAGCGCCACCTGCTGGCAGAAGGAATTTTGGCTTGTAACTCGGCCAAACAATGTCAGATCTGCCTAAAATGTCACATGGTGGATGAAAGTCCTCTCCTAAACACATCTACATAATAATATTAAGTCTTTTATAGCGCCACCTGCTGGCAGAATGTAGTTTGTCTTAAAACACAATCTCCACACAATCTCTGATCTGCCTGAAACTTCACATGATTGATAAAAGTCCGCTCCTGAACACATCCACATAACAATATTGAGTCAGTCATAACGCCACCTGCTGGCAGAAGGTAGTTTGGCTTATAACTCAGCCACACAATGTCCCATGTGCCTGAAACTTCACATGGTTGATAACATTCCTCTCCTTAAGACATCTATATGCCAATCTTAAGTCAGAGTTATAGCGCCACCTGCTGACAGGAGGAAGTTTGGCATAAATCTGTGATTTTCTTAGATTTTTTTTATATATTGGCTTAAATTAATATTGTTCGCTGTTCTCTGTCATTGTAAGGTCACCGGGCGGCGGTGAGCCCGGGTGCGAGGTCCCTATCATCGCTGCTTGCAGCTTTAATTATTATTATTATTATTATTCCGCCCCCTATCGGGGCACTTTTGAGGGTCTAAACATGCCCGAAAACTCATGAAAATTTGCACACACACCAAACCCGGTGTAAATAGCAGGTTGATATGGGTCTTGGAAGTGGGCGTGGCAAAATGACTCGACAGCGCCACCTAGAAAAATTAAACGGACGAGCCCCCGATCCACGAATCACACACATGCACGAAAATTGGCACACACCTCAAACACGCCAAAACATACGAAAAAGTCTCTTGGAGCCATATCTCAAACCCAACAGGAAGTCAGATATTTTTGACTTCCTGCGGCGAAAAAGTGGCGTTTTTGCCATTTCCAGGCGTTGTATTTTAACGAACTCCTCCTAGGGATTTTATCCGATCGACACCAAAATTGGGTTTTGTCATCTAAAGGCCTTGGCGATGTTAAATTGCGAAGCTTTAGAGTTTTCGTCGATGGGCGTGTCCATGGCGGCCTCGCAAACTTTGACGATTCGCCACAAAACAGGAAGTCGTTATAACTCAGGCATGCATTACCCGATCTGCCTCAAAAATCACACGTTTGATAAGAGTCCTGACCTGAACACGTTTACATGCCAATATCCAGATACAGTTATAGCGTCACCTACTGGCCACAGGAAATGACATGTTTTACACTGTAACAAACTCCTCCCACAAATTTTATGGTATCAGCACCAAAATTGAGTGGTGTCATCTGAAAGCTCTATCGGTGATATATTGTAAAGATCTAGAGTTTTTGCAGAGGGGCGTGTCCGTGGCGGCATGACAAACCTCAACGCTTCGCCAAGGAACAGGAAGTCCACATAACTCAACCACACAAAGTCTGATCAGCCTGAAACTTCATATGGTTGATATACGTCATCTCTTGAACACATCCACATAACAATATTGAAGTGGGCGTGGCAAAATGACTCGACAGCGCCACCTAGAAAAATTAAACGGACGAGCCCCCGATCCACGAATCACGCACATGCGCGAAAATTGGCACACACCTCAAACACGCCAAAACATACGAAAAAGTCTCTTGGAGCCATATCTCAAACCCAACAGGAAGTCAGATATTTTTGACTTCCTGCGGCGAAAAAGTGGCGTTTTTGCCATTTCCAGGCGTTGTATTTTAACGAACTCCTCCTAGGGATTTTATCCGATCGACACCAAAATTGGGTTTTGTCATCTAAAGGCCTTGGCGATGTTAAATTGCGAAGCTTTAGAGTTTTCGTCGATGGGCGTGTCCATGGCGGCCTCGCAAACTTTGACGATTCGCCACAAAACAGGAAGTCGTTATAACTCAGGCATGCATTACCCGATCTGCCTCAAAAATCACACGTTTGATAAGAGTCCTGACCTGAACACGTTTACATGCCAATATCCAGATACAGTTATAGCGTCACCTACTGGCCACAGGAAATGACATGTTTTACACTGTAACAAACTCCTCCCACAAATTTTATGGTATCAGCACCAAAATTGAGTGGTGTCATCTGAAAGCTCTATCGGTGATATATTGTAAAGATCTAGAGTTTTTGCAGAGGGGCGTGTCCGTGGCGGCATGACAAACCTCAACGCTTCGCCAAGGAACAGGAAGTCCACATAACTCAACCACACAAAGTCTGATCAGCCTGAAACTTCATATGGTTGATATACGTCATCTCTTGAACACATCCACATAACAATATTGAAGTGGGCGTGGCAAAATGACTCGACAGCGCCACCTAGAAAAATTAAACGGACGAGCCCCCGATCCACGAATCACGCACATGCGCGAAAATTGGCACACACCTCAAACACGCCAAAACATACAAAAAAGTCTCTTGGAGCCATATCTCAAACCCAACAGGAAGTCAGATATTTTTAACTTCCTGCGGCGAAAAAGTGGCGTTTTTGCCATTTCCAGGCGTTGTATTTTAACGAACTCCTCCTAGGGATTTTATCCGATCGACACTAAAATTGGGTTTTGTCATCTAAAGGCCTTGGCGATGTTAAATTGCGAAGCTTTAGAGTTTTCGTCGATGGGCGTGTCCGTGGCGGCCTCGCAAACTTTGACGATTAGCCACAAAACAGGAAGTCGTTATAACTCAGGCATGCATTATCAGATCTGCCTCAAAATTCACACGCTTGATAAGAGTCCTGACCTGAACACGTTTACATGCCAATATCCAGATACAGTTATAGCGCCACCTGCTGGCCACAGGAAATGACATGATTTACGGAGTTATAAACTCCTCCCACAAATTTTATCGTATCAACACCAAAATTAAGTGGTGTCATCAGAAAGCTCTAGCGATGTTATATTGTGAAGATCTAGAGTTTTCGCAGAGGGGTGTGTCCGTGGCGGTATGACAAACCTCAACGCTTCGCCATGGAACAGGAAGTCCTTATAACACAACCACACAATGTCCGATCTGCCTGAAACTTCACATGGTTGATTAATGTCATCTCTTGAACACATCCACATAACAATATTGAAGTGGGCGTGGCAAAATGACTCGACAGCACCACCTAGAAAAATTAATTGGACGAGCCCCCGATCTACGAATCACGCACATGCACAAAAATTGGCACACACCTCAAACATGGCAAAACATACGAAAAAGTCTCTTGGAGCCATATCTCAAACCCAACTGGAAGTCGGATATTTTTAACTTCCTGTGGCGAAAAAGTGGCGCTTTTGCCATTTTCAGACGTTGTATTTTAACGAACTCCTCCTAGGGATTTTATCTGATAAACACCAAAATTGGGTTTTGTCATCTTAAAGCCTTGGTGATGTTAAATTGCGAAGCTTTAGAGTTTTCATCGATGGGCGTGTTTGTGGCGGCCTCGCAAACTTTGATGATTCGCCACAAAACAGGAAGTCTTTATAACTCAGGCATGCAATATTCGATCTGCCTCAAAATTCACACATTTAATAACAGTCCTGACCTGATCAGGTTTACGTGCCAATATCCAGTTACAGTTATAGCGCCACCTGCTGGCCACAGGAAATGACATGTTTGACACTGTAACAAACTCCTCCCACAAACTTTCCCGTATCAGCACCAAAATTGAGTGGTGTTATCTGAAAGCTCTAGCAATGATATATTGTAAAGATCTAGAGTTTTTGCAGAGGGGCGTGTCTGTGGTGGCATGACAAACCTCAACGCTTCGCCATGGAACAGGAATTTCTTATAACTCAACCACACAATGTCTGATCTGCCTGAAACTTCACATGATTGATAAAAGTCCTCTCCTGAACACATCTACATAACAATACTGAGTCAGTCATAGCGCCACCTGCTGGCAGAATGTAGTTTGTCTTAAAACACAATCTCATCACTATCTCTGATCTGCCTGAAACTTCACATGGTTGATAAAAGTCCGCTCCTGAACACATCCACATAACAATATTGAGTCAGTCATAACGCCACCTGCTGGCAGAAGGTAGTTTGGCTTATAAGTCAGCCACACAATGTCCCATGTGCCTGAAACTTCACATGGTTGATAAGATTCCTCTCCGGAAGACATCTACATGCCAATCTTAAGTCACAGTTATAGCGCCACCTGCTGACAGGAGGAAGTTTGGCATAAATCTGTGATTTTCTTAGATTTTTTTTTATATATCGGCTTAAATTATTATTGTTCGCTGTTCTCTGTCATCGTAAGGTCACCGGGCGGCGGTGAGCCCGGGTGCGAGGTCCCTTTCATCGCTGCTTGCAGCTTTAATTAGGGACCGAGCACCGAAACGGTGCGTAGGCCCTATTGGAATTGCTCCGTTTTTTATTATTATTATTATTATTATTATTATTATTATTCCGCCCCCTATCGGGGCACTTTTGAGGGTCTAAACATGCCCGAAAACTCATGAAAATTTGCACACACACCAAACCCGGTGTAAATAGCAGGTTGATATGGGTCTCGGAAGTGGGCGTGGCAAAATGACTCGACAGCGCCACCTAGAAAAATTAAACGGACGAGCCCCCGATCCACGAATCACACACATGCACGAAAATTGGCACACACCTCAAACATGCCAAAACATACGAAAAAGTCTCTTGGAGCCATATCTCAAACCCAACAGGAAGTCGGATATTTTTGACTTCCTGCGGCGAAAAAGTGGCGTTTTTGCCATTTCCAGGCGTTGTGTTTTAACGAACTCCTCCTAGGGATTTTATCCGATCGACACCAAAATTGGGTTTTGTCATCTAAAGGCCTTGGCGATGTTAAATTGCGAAGCTTTAGAGTTTTCGTCGATGGGCGTGTCCGTGGCGGCCTCGCAAACTTTGACGATTCGCCACAAAACAGGAAGTCGTTATAACTCAGGCATGCATTATCCGATCTGCGTCAAAATTCACACGTTTGATAAGAGTCCTGACCTGAACACGATTACATGCCAATATCCAGATACAGAAATAGCGCCACCTACTGGCCACAGGAAATGACATGTTTTACACTGTAACAAACTCCTCCCACAAATTTTATGGTATCAGCACCAAAATTGAGTGGTGTCATCTGAAAGCTCTATCGGTGATATTTTGTAAAGATTTAGAGTTTTTGCAGAGGGGCGTGTCCGTGGCGGCATGACAAACCTCAACGCTTCGCCAAGGAACGGGAAGTCCTCATAACTCAACCACACAAAGTCTGATCAGCCTGAAACTTCATATGGTTGATATACGTCATCTCTTGAACACATCCACATAACAATATTGAAGTGGGCGTGGCAAAATGACTCGACAGCGCCACCTAGAAAAATATAACGGACGAGCCCCTGATCTACGAATCACGCACATGCGTGAAAATTGGCACACACCTCAAACACGCCAAAACATACGAAAAAGTCTCTTGGAGCCATATCTCAAACCCAACAGGAAGTCGGATATTTTTAACTTCCTGCTGCAAATAAGTGGCATTTTTGCCATTTCTAGCCGTTGTATTTTAACGAACTCCTCCTAGAGATTTTATCCGATTGACACCAAAATTGGGTTTTGTCATCTAAAGGCCTTGGCGATGTTAAATTGCGAAGCTTTAGAGTTTTTGTCGATGGGCGTGTCCGTGGCGGCCTCGCAAACTTTGACGATTCGCCACAAAACAGGAAGTCGTTATAACTCAGGCATGCATTATCCGATCTGCCTCAAAATTCACACGTTTGATAAGAGTCCAGACCTGAACAAGTTTACATGCCGATATCCAGATACAGTTATAGTGCCACCTGCTGGCCACAGGAAATGACATGTTTTACATCGTAACAAACTCCTCCCACAAATTTTTTCGTATCAGCACCAAATTTGGGTTGTGTTATCTGAAAGCTCTAGCGATGATATATTGTGAAGATCTAGAGTTTTCGGAGAGGGGCGTGTCCGTGGCGGCATGACAAACCTCAACGCTTCGCCATGGAACAGGAAGTCCTTATATCTCAAGCACACAATGTCCGATCTGCCTGAAACTTCACATGGTTGATAAAAGTCCTCTCCTGAACACATCCTCATAACAATAATGAAATGGGTGTGGCAAAATGACTCGACAGCGCCACCTATAAAAATTAAACGGACGAGCCCCTGATCTACGAATCACGCACATGCATGAAAATTGGCACACACCTTAAACACGCCAAAACATACGAAAAAGTCTCTTGGAGCCATATCTCAAACCAAACAGGAAGTCGGATATTTTTAACTTCCTGCGGCAAATAAGTTGCATTTTTGCCATTTCCAGGCTTTGTATCTTAACGAACTCCTCCTAGGGATTTTATCCTATCGACACCAAAATTGGGTTTTGTCATCTAAAGGCCTTGGCGATGTTAAATTGCGAAGCTTTAGAGTTTTCGTTGATGGGCGTGTCCGTGGCGGCCTCGCAAACTTTGACGATTTGCCACAAAACCGGAAGTCATTATAACTCAGGCATGCATTATCCGATCTGCCTCAAAATTCACATGTTTAATATAAGTCCAGACCAGAACAAGTTTACATGCCGATATCCAGATACAGTTATAGCGCCACCCGCTGGCCACAGAAAATGTCATGATTTACAAAGTAAAAAACTCATCCCACAAATTTTTTCATATCAGCGCCAAATTTGGGTGGTTGTGTATCTGAAAGCTCAAGCGATGATATATTGTGAAGATCTAGAGTTTTCGCAGAGGGGCGTGTCTGTGGTGGCATGACAAACCTCAACGCTTCGCCATGAACAAGGAAGTCCTTATAACTCAACCACACAATGTCTGATATGCCTGAAACTTCACAGGATTGATAAAAGTCCACTCCTGAAGACATCTACATGCCAATATTGAGTCACAGTCATAGCGCCACCTGCTGGCAGAAGGTAGTTTGGCTCATAACTCAGCCACACAATGTCCGATCTGCCTGAAAGTTCACATGGTTGATAAAAGTCTTCTCCTGAACATATCTACATAACAATATTGAGTCAGTTATAGCGCCACCTGCTGGCAGAAGGTAGTTTGTATTATAACTCAGCCAAACAATGTCAGAACTGCTTGAAACTTCACATGGTTGATAAAATTATTCTCCTAAAGACATCTACATGACAATACTGAGTCACAGTCATAGCGCCACCTGCTGATAGGAGGAAGTTTGGCATAAATCTGTGGATTTTTAAAGTTTTTTATATATATCGGCTTAAATTGTTATTGTTCACTGTTCTCTGTCATCCTGAGGCCACCGGGCGGCGGTGAGCCCGGGTGCGAGGTCCCTATCATCGCTGCTTGCAGCTTTAATTATTATTATTATTATTATTATTATTCCGCCCCCTATCGGGGCACTTTTGAGGGTCTAAACATGCCCGAAAACTCATGAAAATTTGCACACACACCAAACGCGGTGTAAATAGCAGGTTGATATGGGTCTCGGAAGTGGGCGTGGCAAAATGACTCGACAGCGCCACCTAGAAAAATGAAACGGACGAGCCCCCGATCCACGAATCACACACATGCACGAAAATTGGCACACACCTCAAACATGCCAAAACATACAAAAAAGTCTCTTGGAGCCATATCTCAAACCCAACAGGAAGTCGGATATTTTTGACTTCCTGCCGCGAAAAAGTGGCGTTTTTGCCATTTCCAGGCGTTGTATTTTAACGAACTCCTCCTAGGGATTTTATCCGATCGACACCAAAATTGGGTTTTGTCATCTAAAGGCCTTGGCGATGTTAAATTGCGAAGCTTTAGAGTTTTCGTCGATGGGCGTGTCCGTGGCGGCCTCGCAAACTTTGACGATTCACCACAAAACAGGAAGTCGTTATAACTCAGGCATGCATTATCCGATCTGCCTCAAAATTCACACGTTTGATAAGAGTTCTGACCTGAACACGTTTACATGCCAATATCCAGATACAGAAATAGCGCTACCTACTGGCCACAGGAAATGACATGTTTTACACTGTAACAAACTTCTCCCACAAATTTTATGGTATCAGCACCAAAATAAAGTGGTGTCATCTGAAAGCTCTATCGGTGATATATTGTGAAGATCTAGAGTTTTCGCAGAGGGGCGTGTCCGTGGCGGCATGACAAACCTCATCGCTTCGCCAAGGAACAGGAAGTCCTCATAACTCAACCACACAAAGTCTGATCAGCCTGAAACTTCATATGGTTGATAAAAGTCCTCTCCTGAACACATCCCCATAACAATATTGAAGTGGGCGTGGCAAAATGACTCGACAGCGCCACCTAGAAAAATTAAACAGACGAGCCCCTGATCTACGAATCACGCACATGCGCGAAAAATGGCACACACCTCAAACACGCCAAAACAAACGAAAAAGTCTCTTGGAGCCATATCTCAAACCCAACAGGAAGTCGGATATTTTTAACTTCCTGCGGCAAATAAGTGGCATTTTTGCCATTTCCAGGCGTTGTATTTTAACGAACTCCTCCTAGGGATTTTATGCTATCGACACCAAAATTGGGTTTTGTCATCTTAAAGCCTTGGGGATGTTAAATTGCGGAGCTTTATAGTTTTTGTCGATGGGCGTGTCCGTGGCGGCCCAGCAAACTTTGACAATTCGCCACAAAACAGGAAGTCATTATAACTTAGGCATGCATTATCCGATCTGCCTCAAAATTCACATGTTTAATGAGAGTCCAGACCTGAACACGTTTACATGCCGATATCCAGATACAGTTATAGCGCCACCTGCTGGCCACAGGAAATGTCATGATTTACAGAGTAATAAACTCCTCCCACTATTTTTTTTGTATCAGCACCAAATTTGGTGGGTTGTTATCTGAAAGCTTAAGTGATGATACATTGTGAAGATCTAGAGTTTTGCAGAAGGGCGTGTCCGTGGCGGTATGACAACCTCAACGCTTCGCCGTGGAACAGGAAGTCTTTATATCTCAACGACACAAAGTCAGATCAGCCTGAAACTTCACATGGCTCATAAAAGTCCTCTTCTGAACACATCCCCAAAACAGTAATGAGTCAGTCATAACGCCACCTGCTGGCAGAAGGTAGATAGGCTTATAACTCAGCCAAACAACATCCGATCTGCCTGAAACTTAACATGGTTGATTAAATTCAATTACTGAAGGCATCTACATGCCAATCTTGAGTCACAGTCATAGCGCCACCTGCTGAGAGGAGGAGGTTTGGCATAAATCAGTGATTTTCTGATTTTTTAAATATATCGGCTTAAATTATTACTGTTCGCTGTTCTCTGTCATCCTGAGGCCACCAGGCGGCGGTGAGCCCGGGTGCGAGGTCCCTATCATCGCTGCTTGCAGCTTTAATTCTTCTTCTTCTTCTTCTTCTTCTTCCGCGGAATGAATCGCGGTTTTGAGGGGCTAAACATGCCCGAAAACTCACGAAACTTTGCACACGCCTCAGAAGTGGCGAAAATTTACGTTTATTATGGGTCTCGGAAAGGGGTGTGGCAAAATGACTCGACAGCGCCACCTAGAAAAATTAAACGGACGAGCCCCTGATCTACGAATCACGCACATGCGCGAAAATTGGCACACACCTCAAACACGCCAAAACATACGAAAAAGTCTCTTGGAGCCATATCTCAAACCCAACAGGAAGTCGGATATTTTTAACTTCCTGCTGCAAATAAGTGGCATTTTTGCCATTTCCAGGCGTTGTATCTTAACGAACTCCTCCTAGGGATTTTATGCTATCGACACCAAAATTGGGTTTTGTCATCTAAAGGCCTTGGCGATGTTAAATTGCGGAGCTTTAGAGTTTTTGTCGATGGGCGTGTCCGTGGCGGCCTCGCAAACTTTGACGATTCGCCACAAAACCGGAAGTCATTATAACTCAGGCATGCATTATCCGATCTGCCTCAAAATTCACACGTTTAATAAGAGTCAAGACCAGAACACGTTTACATGCCAATATCAAGATACAGTTAAAGCGCCACCTGCTGGCCACAGGAAATGTCATGATTTACAGAGTAACAAACTCCTCCCACTATTTTTTTTGTATCAGCACCAAGTTTGGTGGGTTGTTATCTGAAAGCTTAAGTGATGATATTTTGTGAAGGTCTAGAGTTTTTGCTGAGGGGCGTGTCCGTGGCGGCATGACAAACCTCAACGCTTCGCCGTGGAACAGGAAGTCCTTATATCTCAACCACACAAAGTCAGATCAGCCTGAAACTTCACATGGCTCATAAAAGTCCTCTTCTGAACACATCCCCAAAACAGTAATGAGTCAGTCATAACGCCACCTGCTGGCAGAAGGTAGATAGGCTTATAACTCAGCCAAACAACATCCGATCTGCCTGAAACTTCACATGGTTGATTAAATTCCATTACTGAAGGCATCTACATGCCAATCTTAAGTTACAGTTATAGCGCCACCTGCTGGCAGATGGTAGTTTGCATTATAACTCAACCACACAAAGTCCGATCTGCCTGAAAGTTCACATGGTTGATAAGATTCCTCTCCTGGTGACATCTACATGCCAATCTTGAGTCACAGTCATAGCGCCACCTGCTGAGAGGAAGAGGTTTGGCATAAATCGGTGATTTTCTCCGATTTTTTAAACATATCGGCTTAAATTATTACCGTTCGCTGTTCTCTGTCATCCTGAGGCCACCGGGTGGCGGTGAGCCCGGGTGCGAGGTCCCTATCATCGCTGCTTGCAGCTTTAATTATTATTATTATTAGGGACCGAGCACCGAAACGGTGCGTAGGCCCTATTGGAATTGCTCCGTTTATTATTATTAGGGACCGAGCACCGAAACGGTGCGTAGGCCCTATTGGAATTGCTCCGTTTATTATTATTATTATTATTATTAGGGACCGAGCACCAAACGGTGCAAGGCCCTATTGGAATTGCTCCGTTTATTATTATTATTCTTCCGACTTCTTCCGCGGAATGAATCGCAGTTTTGAGGGGCTAAACATGCCCGAAAACTCACGAAACTTTGCACACACCTCAGAAGTGGCGAAAATTTACGTTTGTTATGGGCTTCAGAAGTGGGCGTGGCAAAATGACTCGACAGCGCCACCTAGAAAAATTAAATCGACGAGCCCCCGATCCACGAATCACGCACATGCACGAAAATTGGCACACACCTCAAACACACCAAAACATACGAAAAAGTCTCTTGGAGCCATATCTCAAACCCAACAGGAAGTTGGATATTTTTGACTTCCTGCGGCGAAAAAGTGGCGTTTTTGCCATTTCCAGGCGTTGTATTTTAACGAACTCCTCCTAGAGATTTTATCCGATCCACACCAAAATTGGGTTTTGTCATCTAAAGGCCTTGGCGATGTTAAATTGCGAAGCTTTAGAGTTTTCGTCGATGGGCGTGTCCGTGGCGCCCTCGCAAACTTTGATGATTCGCCACAAAACAGGAAGTCGTTATAACTCAGGCATGCATTAACAGATCTGCCTCAAAATTCACACGCTTGATAAGCGTCCTGACCTGAACACGTTTACATGCCGATTTCCAGATACAGTTATAGCGCCACCTGCTGGCCACAGGAAATGACATGTTTTACACTGTAACGAACTCCTCTCACAAATTTTATCGTATCAGCACCAAATTTGAGTGGTGTCATCTGAAAGCTTTAGCGATGATATATTGTGAAGATCTAGAGTTTTTGCAGAGGGGCGTGTCCGTGGCGGCATGACAAACCTCAACGCTTCGCCATGGAACAAAAAGTCCTTATACCTCAACCACACAATGTCCGATCTGCCTGAAACTTCACAGGGTTGATAAAAGTCCTCTCCTGAACACATATACGTGCCAATATTGAGTCAGTCATAGCGCCACCTAGTGACAGAAGGTAGTTTTGCTTATAACTCAGCCACACAATATCCGATCTGCCTGAAACTTCACATGGTTGATAAAAGTCTTCTCCTGAACACATCTACATAACAATATTGAGTCAGTCATTGCGCCACCTGCTGGCAGAAGGTAGTTTGGCTTATATTTCAGCCACACAATGTCTGATTTGCCTGAAACTTCACATGGTTGATTAAATTCCATTACTAAAGGCATCTACATGCCAATCTTAAGTCACAGTTACAGCGCCACCTGCTGGCAGATGGTAGTTTGCATTATAACTCAACCACACAAAGTCCGATCTGCCTGAAACTTCACATGGTTGATAAAAGTCCTCTCCTGAACACATCTACATAACAATAATAAGTCTGGCATAGCGCCATCTGGTGGCAGAAGGAAGTTTGCCTTATAACTCAGCCACACAATGTCTGACCTGCCTGAAAACTCACATGGTTGATAAGATTCCTCTCCTGAAGACATCTACATGCCAATCTTAAGTCACAGTTATAGCGCCACCTGCTGACAGGAGGAAGTTTGGCATAAATCTGTGATTTTCCCAGGTTCTTTATTTATATTGGCTTAAATTATTGTTGTTCACTCTTCTCTGTCATCTTGAGGCCACTGGGCGGCGGTGAGCCCGGGTGCGAGGTCCCTATCATCGCTGCTTGCAGCTTTAATTAGGGACCGAGCACCGAAACGGTGCGTAGGCCCTATTGGAATTGCTCCGTTTATTATTATTATTATTATTATTCTCCTGCGAAATGAATCGCGGTTTTGAGGGGCTAAACATGCCCGAAAACTCACGCAACTTTGCACACGCCTCAGAAGTGGCGAAAATTTACGTTTGTTATGGGCTTCGGAAGTGGGCGTGGCAAAATGACTCGACAGCGCCACCTAGAAAAATTAAACAAACCAGCCCCCGATCCACGAATCACGCACATGCACGAAAATTGGCACACACCTCAAACATGCCAAAACATACGAAAAAGTCTCTTGGAGCCATATCTCAAACCCAACAGGAAGTCGGATATTTTTAACTTCCTGCGGCGAAAAAGTGGGGTTTTTGCCATTTCCAGGCGTTGTATTTTAACGAACTCCTCCTAGGGATTTTATCCGATCCACACCAAAATTGGGTTTTGTCATCTAAAGGCCTTGGCGATGTTAAATTGCGAAGCTTTAGAGTTTTCATCGATGGGCGTGTCCGTGGCGGCCTCGCAAACTTTGACGATTCGCCACAAAAGAGGAAGTCGTTATAACTCAGGCATGCATTATCCGATCTGCCTCAAAATTCACACGCGTGATAAGCGTCCTAACCTGAACACGTTTACATGCCGATATCCAGATATAGTTATAGCGCCACCTGCTGGCCACAGGAAATGACATGATTTACGGAGTTACAAACTCCTCCCACAAATTTTATCGTATCAACACCAAAATTGAGTGGTGTTATCTGAAAGCTCGAGCAATGATATATTGTAAAGATCTAGAGTTTTTGCAGAGGGGCGTGTCCATGGCGGTATGACAAACCTCAACGCTTCACCATGGAACAGGAAGTCCTTATAACACAACCACAGAATGTCCGATCAGCCTGAAACTTCACATGGTTGATAAACGTCATCTCTTGAACACATCCACATAACAATATTGAAGTGGGCGTGGCAAAATGACTCGACAGCGCCACCTAGAAAAATTAAACGGACGAGCCCCCGATCTACGAATCACGCACATGCACAAAAATTGGCACACACCTCAAACATGGCAAAAAATATGAAAAAGTCTCTTGGAGCCATATCTCAAACCCAACAGGAAGTCAGATATAATTAACTTCCTGCGGCGAAAAAGTGGCATTTTTGCCATTTCCAGGCGTTGTATTTTAACAAACTCCTCCTAGGTCTTTTATCCGATCGACACCAAAATTGGGTTTTATCATTTAAAGGCCTTTGCGATGTTAAATTGCGAAGCTTTAGAGTTGTTGTCGATGGGCGTGTCAGTGGCGGCCTAGCAAACTTTGATGATTCGCCACAAAACAGGAAGTCGTTATAACTCAGGCATGCATTATCAGATCTGCCTCAAAATTCACACATTTAATAACAGTCCTGACCTGAACAGGTTTACGTGCCGATATCCAGTTACAGTTATAGCGCCACCTGCTGGCCACAGGAAATGACATGTTTGACACTATAACAAACTCCTACCACAAACTTTCCCGTATCAGCACCAAAATAGAGTGGTGTCATCTGAAAGCTCTAGCGATGATATATTGTGAAGATCTAGAGTTTTTGCAGAGGGGCGTGTCTGTGGTGGCATGACAAACCTCAACGCTTCGCCATGGAACAGGAAGTCCTTATAACTCTACCACACAATGTCCGATCTGCCGGAAACTTCACATGATTGATAAAAGTCCTCTCCTGAACACATCTACATAACAATATTGAGTCATTAATAGCGCCATCTGCTGGCAGAATGTAGTTTGTCTCATAACACAATCTCCACACAATCTCTGATCTGCCTAAAACTTCACATGTTTGATAAAAGTCCACTCCTAAACACATCCCCATAACAACATAGAGTCAGTCATAACGCCACCTGCTGGCAAAAGGTAGTTTGGCTTATAACTCAGCCACAAATTGTCCCATGTGCCTGAAACTTCACATGGTTGATTAAATTCCTCTCCTGAAGACATCTACATGCCAATCTTGAGTCACAGGTATAGCACCACCTGCTGACAGGAGGAAGTTTGGCATAAATCTGTATTTTTCTTTTTTTTATATATATATATATATCGGCTTATATTATTATTGTTCGCTGTTCTCTGTCATCGTAAGGTCACCGGGCGGCGGTGAGCCCGGGTGCGAGGTCCCTATCATCGCTGCTTGCAGCTTTAATTATTATTATTATTATTCTCCTGCGGAATGAATCGCGGTTTTGAGGGGCTAAACATGCCCGAAAAGTCACGAAACTTTGCACACGCCTCAGAAGTGGCGAAAATTTACGTTTATTTTGGGCTCCGGAAGTGGGCGTGGCAAAATGACTCGACAGCGCCACCTAGAAAAATTAAACGGACGAGCCCCCGATCCACGAATCACGCACATGCACGAAAATTGGCACACACCTCAAACATGCCAAAACATACAAAAAAGTCTCTTGGAGCCATATCTCAAACCCAACAGGAAGTCGGATATTTTTACCTTCCTGCGGCGAAAAAGTGGCGTTTTTGCCATTTCCAGGCGTTGTATTTTAACGAACTCCTCCTAGGGATTTTATCCGATCGACACCAAAATTGGGTTTTGTCATCTAAAGGCCTTGGCGATGTTAAATTGCGAAGCTTTAGAGTTTTCGTTGATGGGCGTGTCCGTGGCGGCCTCGCAAACTTTGACGATTCGCCACAAAACAGGAAGTCGTTATAACTCAGGCATGCATTATCAGATCTGCCTCAAAATTCACACGCTTGATAACAGTCCTGACCTGAACCCGTTTACATGCCGATATCCAGATACAGATATAGCGCCACCTGCTGGCCACAGGAAATGACATGATTTACGGAGTTATAAACTCCTCCCACAAATTTTATCGTATCAACACCAAAATTGAGTGGTGTTATCTGAAAGCTCTAACGATGTTATATTGTGAAGATCTAGAGTTTTCGCAGAGGGGTGTGTCCGTGGCGGTATGACAAACCTCAACGCTTCGCCTTGGAACAGGAAGTCCTTATAACACAACCACACAATGTCCGATCAGCCTGAAACTTCACATGGTTGATAAACGTCATCTCTTGAACACATCAACATAACAATATTGAAGTGGGCGTGGCAAAATGACTCGACAGCGCCACCTAGAAAAATTAAACGGACGAGCCCCCGATCTACGAATCACGCACATGCACAAAAATTGGCACACACCTCAAACATGGCAAAACATACGAAAAAGTCTCTTGGAGCCATATCTCAAACCCAACAGGAAGTCGGATATTTTTAACTTCCTGTGGCGAAAAAGTGGCGCTTTTGCCATTTTCAGGTGTTGTATTTTAACGAACTCCTCCTAGGGATTTTATCTGATAAACACCAAAATTGGGTTTTGTCATCTTAAAGCCTTGGTGATGTTAAATTGCAAAGCTTTAGAGTTTTCATCGATGGGCGTGTCCGTGGCGGTTTTGCAAACTTTGATTCGCCACAAAACAGGAAGTCTTTATAACTCTGGCATGCATTATCAGATCTGCCTCAAAATTCACACATTTAATAACAGTCCTGACCTGATCAGGTTTACGTGCCGATATCCAGTTGCAGTTACAGCGCCACCTGCTGGCCACAGGAAATGACATGTTTGACACTGTAACAAACTCCTTCCACAAACTTTCCCGTATCAGCACCAAAATGGAGTGGTGTCATCTAAAAAATCTAGCGATGATATATTGTAAAGATCTAGAGTTTTTGCAAAGGGGCGTGTTTGTGGTGGCATGACAAACCTCAACGCTTCGCCATGGAACAGGAAGTCTTTATAACTCAACCACACAATGTCCGTTCAGCCTGAAACTTCACATGGTTGATAAAAGTCCTCTCCTAAACACATCCACATAACAATATTGAGTCACAGTCATAGCGCCACCTGCTGGCAACAGGAAGTGTGGCCTATAACTCAGCCACACAATGTCTGAACTGCCTGAAACTTCACATGGTGGATAAAAGTCCTCTCCTGAACACAGCTAAATAATAATATTGAGTCTGTCATAGCGCCACCTGCTGGCAGAAGGTATTTTGGCTTACAACTTAGCCACACAATGTCTGATCTGCTTGAAGCTTCACATGGTTGATTGAATTCCGCCTCTGAGAACATCAACACGCCAATATTGAGTCACAGTCATAGCGCCACCTGCTGACAGGAGAAAGTTTGGCATAAATGTGTGATTTTTTTCAGGTTGTTTATATATATCGGCCAAAATTAATATTGTTCGCTGTTCTCTGTCATCCTCAGGCCACCGGGCGGCGGTGAGCCCGGGTGCGAGGTCCCTATCATCGCTGCTTGCAGCTTTAATTAGGGACCGAGCACCGAAACGGTGCGTAGGCCCTATTGGAATTGCTCCGTTTTTTATTATTATTATTATTATTATTATTAGGGACCGAGCACAGAAACGGTGCGTAGGCCCTATTGGAATTGCTCCGTTTTTTATTATTATTATTATTATTATTATTCCGCCCCCTACCGGGGCACTTTTGAGGGTCTAAACATGCCCGAAAACTCATGAAAATTTGCACACACACCAAACCCGGTGTAAATAGCAGGTTGATATGGGTCTCGGAAGTGGGCGTGGCAAAATGACTCGACAGCGCCACCTAGAAAAATTAAACGGACGAGCCCCCGATCCACGAATCACACACATGCACGAAAATTGGCACACACCTCAAACATGCCAAAACATACGAAAAAGTCTCTTGGAGCCATATCTCAAACCCAACAGGAAGTCGGATATTTTTGACTTCCTGCGGCGAAAAAGTGGCGTTTTTGCCATTTCCAAGCGTTGTATTTTAACGAACTCCTCCTAGGGATTTCATCCGATCGACACCAAAATTGGGTTTTATCATCTAAAGGCCTTGGCGATGTTAAATTGCGAAGCTTTAGAGTTTTCGTCGATGGGCGTGTCCGTGGCGGCCTCGCAAACTTTGACGATTCGCCACAAAACAGGAAGTCGTTATAACTCAGGCATGCATTATTCGATCTGCCTCAAAATTCACACGCTTGATAACAGTCCTGACCTGAACCCGTTTACATGCCGATATCCAGATACAGATATAGCGCCACCTGCTGGCCACAGGAAATGACATGTTTTACAGTGTAACAAACTCCTCCCACAAATTTTTTCGTATCAGCACCAAATTTGGGTTGTGTTATCTGAAAGCTCTAGCGATGATATATTGTGAAGATCTAGAGTTTTCGCAGAGGGGCGTGTCCGTGGCGCCATGACAAACCTCAACGCTTCGCCATGGAAAAGGAAGTCCTTATAACTCAACCACACAATGTCCGATCTGCCTGAAACTTCACATGGTTGATATAAGTCCTCTCCTGAACACATCCACATGACAATATTGAAGTGGGCGTGGCAAATTGACTCAACAGCGCCACCTACAAAAATTAATCGGACGAGCCCCCGAGCTACGAATCACGCACATGCACGAAAATTGGCACACACCTCAAACATGCCAAAACATACGAAAAAGTCTCTTGGAGCCATATCTCAAACCTAACAGGAAGTCAGATATTATTAACTTCCTGCGGCGAAAAAGTGGCATTTTTGCCATTTCCAGACGTTGTATTTTAACGAACTCCTCCTAGGGATTTTATCCGATTGACACCAAAATTGGGTTTTATCATCTAAAGGCCTTGGCGATGTTAAATTGCGAAGCTTTAGAGTTTTTGTCGATGGGCGTGTCCGTGGCGGCCTCGCAAACTTTAATGATTCGCCACAAAACAGGAAGTTGTTATAACTCAGGCATGCATTATCAGATCTGCCTCAAAATTCACACATTTAATAACAGTCCTGACCTGAACAGGTTTATGTGCTGATATCCAGTTACAGTTATAGCGCCACCTGCTGGCCAGAGGAAATGACATGTTTGACACTATAACAAACTCCTACCACAAACTTTCCCGTATCAGCACCAAAATAGAGTGGTGTCATCTGAAAGCTCTAGCGATGACATATTGTGAAGATCTAGAGTTTTTGCAGAGGGGCGTGTCTGTGGTGGCATGACAAACCTCAACGCTTCGCCATGGAACAGGAAGTCCTTCTAACTCAACCACACAATGTCTGATCTGCCTAAAACTTCACATGGTTTATGAAAGTCCTCTCCTGAGCACATCTACATAATAATATTGAGTTTTTAATAGCGCCACCTGCTGGCAGAATGTAAATTGTCTTATAACACAATCTCCACACAATTTCTGATCTGCCTGAAACTTCACATGTTTGATAAAAGTCCACTCCTGAACACATCCCCATAACAATATTGAGTCAGTCATAACGCCACCTGCTGGCAAAAGGTAGTTTGGCTTATAACTCAGCCACAAAATGTCCCATGTGCCTGAAACTTCACATGGTTGATTAAATTCCTCTCCTGAAGACATCTACATGCCAATCTTGAGTCACAGGTATAGCGCCACCTGCTGACAGGAGGAAGTTTGGCATAAATCTGTATTTTTCTTAGTTTTTTTTTTATATATATTGGCTTATATTATTATTGTTCGCTGTTCTCTGTCATCGTAAGGTCACCGGGCGGCGGTGAGCCCGGGTGCGAGGTCCCTATCATCGCTGCTTGCAGCTTTAATTAGGGACCGAGCACCGAAACGGTGCGTAGGCCCTATTGGAATTGCTCCGTTTATTAGGGACCGAGCACCGAACGGTGCAAGGCCCTATTGGAATTGCTCCGTTTATTAGGGACCGAGCACCGAAACGGTGCGTAGGCCCTATTGGAATTGCTCTGTTTATTAGGGACCGAGCACCGAAACGGTGCGTAGGCCCTATTGGAATTGCTCCGTTTATTATTATTAGGGACCGAGCACCAAAACGGTGCGTAGGCCCTATTGGAATTGCTCTGTTTATTATTATTCTTCTTCTTCTTCTTCTTCTTCTTCTTCCGCGGAATGAATCGCGGTTTTGAGGGGCTCAACATGCCCGAAAACTCACGCAACTTTGCACACGCCTCAGAAGTGGCGAAAATTTACGTTTGTTATGGGCTTCGGAAGTGGGCGTGGCAAAATGACTCGACAGCGCCACCTAGAAAAATTAAACGGACGAGCCCCCGATCCACGAATCACGCACATGCACGAAAATTGGCACACACCTCAAACATGCCAAAACATACGAAAAAGTCTCTTGGAGCCATATCTCAAACCCAACAGGAAGTCGGATATTTTTAACTTCCTACGGCGAAAAAGTGGCGTTTTTGCCATTTCCAGGCGTTGTATTTTAACGAACTCCTCCTAGGGATTTTATCCGATCGACACCAAAATTGGGTTTTGTCATCTAAAGGCCTTGGCGATGTTAAATTGCGAAGCTTTAGAGTTTTCGTCGATGGGCGTGTCCGTGGCGGCCTCGCAAACTTTGACGATTCGCCACAAAACAGGAAGTCACTATAACTCAGGCATGCATTATCAGATCTGCCTCAAAATTCACACGTTTGATAAGAGTCCTGACCTGAACACGTTCACATGCCGATATCCAGATACAGTTATAGCGCCACCTGCTGGCCACAGGAAATGACATGTTTTACACTGTAACGAACTCCTCTCACAAATTTTATCGTATCAGCACCAAATTTGAGTGGTGTCATCAGAAAGCTTTAGCGATGATATATTGTGAAGATCTAGAGTTTTCACATAGGGGCGTGTCCGTGGCGGCATGACAAACCTCAACGCTTCGCCATGGAACAAAAAGTCCTTATACCTCAACCACACAATGTCCGATCTGCCTGAAACTTCACAGGGTTGATAAAAGTCCTCTCCTGAACACATATACGTGCCAATATTGAGTCAGTCATAGCGCCACCTAGTGACAGAAGGTAGTTTTGCTTATAACTCAGCCACACAATATCCGATCTGCCTGAAACTTCCCATGGTTGATAAAAGTCTTCTCCTGAACACATCTACATAACAATATTGAGTCAGTCATTGCGCCACCTGCTGGCAGAAGGTAGTTTGGCTTATATTTCAGCCACACAATGTCTGATTTGCCTGAAACTTCACATGGTTGATTAAATTACATTACTAAAGGCATCTACATGCCAATCTTAAGTCACAGTTACAGCGCCACCTGCTGGCAGATGGTAGTTTGCATTATAACTCAACTACACAAAGTCCGATCTGCCTGAAACGTCACATGGTTGATAAAAGTCCTCTCCTGAACACATCTACATAACAATAATTAGTCTGGCATAGCGCCATCTGGTGGCAGAAGGAAGTTTGCCTTATAACTCAGCCACACAATGTCTGACCTGCCTGAAAACTCACATGGTTGATAAGATTCCTCTCCTGAAGACATCTACATGCCAATCTTAAGTCACAGTTATAGCGCCACCTGCTGACAGTTTGGCATAAATCTGTGATTTTCCCAGGTTCTTTATTTATATTGGCTTAAATTATTGTTGTTCACTCTTCTCTGTCATCTTGAGGCCACTGGGCGGCGATGAGCCCGGGTGCGAGGTCCCTATCATCGCTGCTTGCAGCTTTAATTATTATTATTATTATTCTCCTGCGGAATGAATCGCGGTTTTGAGGGGCTAAACATGCCCGAAAACTCACGCAACTTTGCACACGCCTCAGAAGTGGCGAAAATTTACGTTTGTTATGGGCTTCGGAAGTGGGCGTGGCAAAATGACTCGACAGCGCCACCTAGAAAAATTAAACAGACGAGCCCCCAATCCACGAATCATGCACATAAACGAAAATTGGCACACACCTCAAACATGCCAAAACATACGAAAAAGTCTCTTGGAGCCATATATCAAACCCAACAGGAAGTCGGATATTTTTAACTTCCTGCGGCGAAAAAGTGGCGTTTTTGCCATTTCCAGGCGTTGTATTTTAACGAACTCCTCCTAGGGATTTTATCCGATCGACACCAAAATTGGGTTTTGTCATCTAAAGGCCTTGGCGATGTTAAATTGCGAAGCGTTAGAGTTTTCGTCGATGGGCGTGTCCGTGGCGGCCTCGCAAACTTTGACGATTCGCCACAAAACAGGAAGTCGGTATAACTCAGGCATGCATTATCCGATCTGCCTCAAAATTCACACGCTTGATAATCGTCCTGACCTGAACACGATTACATGCCGATATCCAGATACAGTTATAGCGCCACCTGCTGACCACAGGAAATTACATGATTTACAGAGTTATAAACTCCTCCCACAAATTTTTTCGTATCAGCACCAAAATTGAGTGGTGTTATCTGAAAGCTCTAGTGATGATATATTGTGAAGATCTAGAGTTTTTGCGGAGGGGCGTGTCCGTGGCGGTATGACAAACCTCAACGCTTCGCCATGGAACAGGAAGTCCTCATAACTCAACCACACAATGTCTGATCTGCCTGAAACTTCACATGGTTGACAAACGTCATCTCTTAAACACATCCACATAACAATATTGAAGTGGGCGTGGCAAAATGACTCGACAGCGCCACCTAGAAAAATTAAACGGACGAGCCCCCGAGCTACGAATCACGCACATGCACGAAAATTGGCACACACCTTAAACATGCCAAAACATACGAAAAAGTCTCTTGGAGCCATATCTCAAACCCAACAGGAAGTCAGATATTATTAACTTCCTGTGGCGAAAAAGTGGCATTTTTGCCATTTCCAGGCGTTGTATTTTAACGAACTCCTCCTAGGGATTTTATCCGATCGACACCAAAATTGGGTTTTGTCATCTAAAGGCCTTGGCGATGTTAAATTGCGAAGCTTTAGAGTTTTCGTCGATGGGCGTGTCCATGGCGGCCTCGCAAACTTTGATGATTCGCCACAAAACAGGAAGTCGTTATAACTCAGGCATGCATTATCCGATCTGCCTTAAAATTCACACATTTAATAACAGTCCTGACCTGAACAGGTTTATGTGCCGATATCCAGTTACAGTTATAGCGCCACCTGCTGGCCACAGGAAATGACATGTTTGACACTATAACAAACTCCTACCAAAAACTTTCCCGTATCAGCACCAAAATAGAGTGGTGTCATCTGAAAGCTCTAGCGATGACATATTGTGAAGATCTAGAGTTTTTGCAGAGGGGCGTGTCTGTGGTGGCATGACAAACCTCAACGCTTCGCCATGGAACAGGAAGTTCTTATAACTCAACCACACATTGTCCGATCTGCCTGAAACTTCACATGGTTGATAAAAATCCTCTCCTGAACACATCTACATAATAGTATCGAGTCTTTAATAGCGCCACCTGCTGGCAGAATGTAGTTTGTCTTATAACTCAGCCACACAATGTCCCATGTGCCTGAAACTTCACATGCTTGATAAGATTCCTCTCCGGAAGACATCTACATGCCAATCTTAAGTCACAGTTATAGCGCCACCTGCTGACAGGAGGAAGTTTGGCATAAATCTGTGATTTTCTTAGATTTTTTTTATATATTGGCTTAAATTATTATTGTTCGCTGTTCTCTGTCATCGTAAGGTCACCGGGCGGCGGTGAGCCCGGGTGCGAGGTCCCTATCATCGCTGCTTGCAGCTTTAATTATTATTATTATTCTTCTCTCCAATGAATCGCGATTTTGAGGGGCTAAACAAGCCCGAAAACTCACGCAACTTTGCACACGCCTCAGAAGTGGCGAAAATTTACGTTTTTTATGGTCTTCTGAAGTGGGCGTGGCAAAATGACTCGACAGCGCCACCTAGAAAAATTAAACGGACAAGCCCCCGATCCACGAATCACGCACATGCACGAAAATTGGCACACACCTCAAACATGCCAAAACATACAAAAAAGTCTCTTGGAGCCATATCTCAAACCCAACAGGAAGTTGGATATTTTTGACTTCCTGCGACGAAAAAGTGGCGTTTTTGCCATTTCCAGGCGTTGTATTTTAACGAACTCCTCCTAGGGATTTTATCCGATCGACACCAAAATTGGGTTTTGTCATCTAAAGGCCTTGGCGATGTTAAATTGCGAAGCTTTAGAGTTTTCATCGATGGGCGTGTCCGTGGCGGCCTCGCAAACTTTGACGATTCGCCACAAAACAGGAAGTCGTTATAACTCAGGCATGCATTATCCGATCCGCCTCAAAATTCACACGTTTGATAAGAGTCCTGACCTGAACAAGTTTACATACCAATATCCAGATACAGTTATAGCGCCACCTGCTGGCCACAGGAAATGACATGTTTTACATCGTAACAAACTCCTCCCACAAATTTTTTTGTATCAGCACCAAATTTGGGTTGTGTTATCTGAAAGCCCTAGCGATGATATATTGTGAAGATCTAGAGTTTTCGCAGAGGGGCGTGTCCGTGGCGGCATGACAAACCTCAACGCTTCGCCATGGAACAGGAAGTCCTTATAACTCAAGCACACAATGTCCGATCTGCCTGAAACTTAACATGGTTGATAAAAGTCCTCTCCTGAACACATCCTCATAACAATATTGAAGTGGGCGTGGCAAAATGACTCGACAGCGCCACCTATAAAAATTAAACGGAAGAGCCCCTGATCTACGAATCACGCACATGCACGAAAATTGGCACACACCTCAAACATGGCAAAAAATATGAAAAAGTCTCTTGGAGCCATAACTCAAACTCAACAGGAAGTCGGATATTTTTAACTTCCTGCGGCAAATAAGTGGCATTTTTGCCATTTCCAGGCTTTGTATCTTAACGAACTCCTCCTAGGGATTTTATGCTATCGACACCAAAATTGGGTTTTGTCATCTAAAGGCCTTGGCGATGTTAAATTGCGAAGCTTTAGAGGTTTTGTCGATGGGCGTGTCCATGGCGGCCTCACAAACTTTAACGATCGCCACAAAACCGGAAGTCATTATAACTCAGGCATGCATTATACGATCTGCCTCAAAATTCACATGTTTAATAAGAGTCCAGACCAGAACAAGTTTACATGCCGATATCCAGATACAGTTATAGCGCCACCTGCTGACCACAGAAAATGTCATGATTTACAAAGTAATAAACTCATCCCACAAATGTTTTCATATCAGCACCAAATTTGGTTGGTTGTGTATCTGAAAGCTCAAGCGATGTTATATTGTGAAGATCTAGAGTTTTCGTAGAGGGGCGTGTATGTGGTGGCATGACAAACCTCAACGCTTCGCCATGAAAAAGGAAGTGCTTATAACTCAGGCACACAATGTCTGATCTGCCTGAAACTTCACATGGTTGATTAAATTCCTCTCCTGAAGACATCTAAATGCCAATATTGAGTCAGTCATAGCGCCACCTAGTGACAGAAGGTAGTTTTGCTTATAACTCAGCCACACAATGTCCAATCAGCCTGAAACTTCACAGGGTTGATGAAAGTCCTCTCCTGAAGACATCTACGTGCCAATATTGAGTCACAGTCATAGCGCCACCTGCTGGCAACAGGTAGTTTGGCTTATAACTCAGCCACACAATGTCCGATCTGCCTGAAACTTCACATGGTTGATAAAAGTCTTCTCCTGAAGACATCTACATGACAATACTGTCACAGTCATAGCGCCACCTGCTGACAGGAGGAAGTTTGGCATAAATCTGTGGATTTCTCAGGTTTTTTATATATATCGGCTTAAATTGTTATTGTTCACTGTTCTCTGTCATCCTTAGGCCACCGGGCGGCGGTGAGCCCGGGTGCGAGGTCCCTATCATCGCTGCTTGCAGCTTTAATTCTTCTTCTTCTTCTTCTTCTTCTTCCGCGGAATGAATCGCGGTTTTGAGGGGCTAAACATGCCCGAAAACTCACGAAACTTTGCACACGCCTCAGAAGTGGCGAAAATTTACGTTTATTATGGGCTTCAAAAGTGGGCGTGGCAAAATGACTCGACAGCGCCACCTAGAAAAATTAAAAGGACGAGCCCCTGATCCACGAATCACGCGCATGCACGAAAATTGGCACACACCTCAAACATGCCAAAACATACGAAAAAGTCTCTTGGAGCCATATCTCAAATCCAACAGGAAGTCAGATATTTTTAACTTCCTGCGGCGAAAAAGTGGCGTTTTTGCCATTTCCAGGCGTTGTATTTTAACGAACTCCTCCTAGGGATTTTATCCGATCGACACCAAAATTGGGTTTTGTCATCTAAAGGCATTGGCGATGTTAAATTGCGAAGCTTTAGAGTTTTCGTCGATGGGCGTGTCCGTGGCGGCCTCGCAAACTTTGACGATTCGCCACAAAAGAGGAAGTCGTTATAACTCAGGCATGCATTATCCGATCTGCCTCAAAATTCACACGCTTGATAAGCGTCCTGACCTGAACACGTTTACATGCCAATATCCAGATACAGTTACAGCGCCACCTGCTGGCCACAGGAAATGACATGATTTACGGAGTTATAAACTCCTCCCACAAATTTTATCGTATCAACACCAAAATTGAGTGGTGTTATCTGAAAGCTCTAGTGATGTTATATTGTGAAGATCTAGAGTTTTCGGAGAGGGGTGTGTCTGTGGCGGCATGACAAACCTCAATGCTTCGCCATGGAACAGGAAGTCCTTATAACTCAACCACACAATGTCTGATCTGCCTGAAACTTCACATGGTTGATAAACCTCATCTCTTGAACACATCCACATAACAATATTGAAGTGGGCGTGACAAAATGACTCGACAGCGCCACCTAGAAAAATTTTACGGACGAGCCCCCGAGCTACGAATCACGCACATGCACAAAAATTGGCACACACCTCAAACATGGCAAAAAATACGAAAAAGTCTCTTGGAGCCATATCTCAAACCCAACAGGAAGTCAGATATTATTAACTTCCTGCGGCGAAAAAGTGGCATTTTTGCCATTTCCAGGCGTTGTATTTTAACGAACTCCTCCTAGGGATTTTATCTGATAAACACCAAAATTGGGTTTTGTCATCTTAAAGCCTTGGCGATGTTAAATTGCGAAGCTTTAGAGTTTTCATCGATGGGTGTGTCCGTGGCGGCCTCGCAAACTTTGATGATTCGCCACAAAACAGGAAGTCGTTATAACTCAGGCATGCAATATTCGATCTGCCTCAAAATTCACACATTTAATAACAGTCCTGACCTGAACAGGTTTATGTGCTGATATCCAGTTACAGTTATAGCGCCACCTGCTGGCCACAGGAAATGACATGTTTTACATCGTAACAAACTCCTCCCACAAATTTTTTTGTATCAGCACCAAATTTGGGTTGTGTTATCTGAAAGCCCTAGCGATGATATATTGTGAAGATCTAGAGTTTTCGCAGAGGGGCGTGTCCGTGGCGGCATGACAAACCTCAACGCTTCGCCATGGAACAGGAAGTCCTTATAACTCAAGCACACAATGTCCGATCTGCCTGAAACTTAACATGGTGGATTAAAGTCCTCTCCTGAACACATCCTCATAACAATAATGAAGTGGGCGTGGCAAAATGACTCGACAGCGCCACCTATAAAAATTAAACGGAAGAGCCCCTGATCTACGAATCACGCACATGCACGAAAATTGGCACACACCTTAAACAAGCCAAAACATACGAAAAAGTCTCTTGGAGCCATATCTCAAACCCAACAGGAAGTCGGATATTTTTAACTTCCTGCGGCAAATAAGTGGCATTTTTGCCATTTCCAGGCTTTGTATCTTAACGAACTCCTCCTAGGGATTTTATGCTATCGACACCAAAATTGGGTTTTGTCATCTAAAGGCCTTGGCGATGTTAAATTGCGAAGCTTTAGAGGTTTTGTCGATGGGCGTGTCCGTGGCGGCCTCACAAACTTTAACGATTCGCCACAAAACCGGAAGTCATTATAACTCAGGCATGCATTATACGATCTGCCTCAAAATTCACATGTTTAATAAGAGTCCAGACCAGAACAAGTTTACATGCCGATATCCAGATACAGTTATAGCGCCACCTGCTGACCACAGAAAATGTCATGATTTACAAAGTAATAAACTCATCCCACAAATGTTTTCATATCAGCACCAAATTTGGTTGGTTGTTATCTGAAAGCTCAAGCGATGTTATATTGTGAAGATCTAGAGTTTTCGTAGAGGGGCGTGTATGTGGTGGCATGACAAACCTCAACGCTTCGCCATGAAAAAGGAAGTGCTTATAACTCAGGCACACAATGTCTGATCTGCCTGAAACTTCACATGGTTGATTAAATTCCATTACTGAAGGCATCTACATGCCAATCTTAAGTCACAGTTATAGCGCCACCTGCTGGCAGTTGGTAGTTTGCATTATAACTCAACCACACAAAGTCCGATCTGCCTGAAAGTTCACATGGTTGATAAAAGTCCTCTCCTGAACACATCTACATAACAACATTGAGTCTGTCGTAGCGCCACCTGCTGACAAAAGGCAGTTTGGCTTATAACTCAGCTAAACAATGTTCGATCTGCCTGAAACTTCACATGGTTGATAAGATTCCTCTCCTGGTGACATCTACATGCCAATCTTGAGTCACAGTCATAGCGCCACCTGCTGAGAGGAGGAGGTTTGGCATAAATCGGTGATTTTCTCAGATTTTTTAAATATAATGGCTTAAATTATTACTGTTCGCTGTTCTCTGTCATCCTGAGGCCACCGGGCTGCGGTGAGCCCGGGTGCGAGGTCCCTATCATCGCTGCTTGCAGCTTTAATTCTTCTTCTTCTTCTTCTTCTTCTTCTTCTTCTTCTTCTTCCGCGGAATGAATCGCGGTTTTGAGGGGCTAAACATGCCCGAAAACTCACGCAACTTTGCACACGCCTCAGAAGTGGCGAAAATTTACGTTTGTTATGGGCTTCGGAAGTGGGCGTGGCAAAATGACTCGACAGCGCCACCTAGAAAAATTAAACGGACGAGCCCCTGATATACGAATCACGCACATGCAACAAAATTAGCACACACCTCAAACATGCTAAAACATACGAAAAAGTCTCTTGGAGCCATATCTCAAACCCAACAGGAAGTCAGATATTTTTAACTTCCTGCGGCGAAAAAGTGGCGTTTCCAGGCGTTGTATTTTAACGAACTCCTCCTAGGGATTTCATCCGATCGACACCAAAATTGGGTTTTGTCATCTAAAGGCCTTGGCGATGTTAAATTGCGAAGCTTTAGAGTTTTCGTTGATGGGCGTGTCCGTGGCGGCCCAGCAAACTTTGACGATTCGCCACAAAAGAGGAAGTCGTTATAACTCAGGCATGCATTATCCGATCTGCCTCAAAATTCACACGCTTGATAAGCGTCCTCACCTGAACACGTTTACATGCCAATATCCAGATACAGTTATAGCGCCACCTGCTGGCCACAGGAAATGACATGATTTACGGAGTTACAAACTCCTCCCACAAATTTTATCGTATCAACACCAAAATTGAGTGGTGTTATCTGAAAGCTCTAGCGATGATATATTGTGAAGATCTAGAGTTTTCACAGAGGGGCGTGTCCATGGCGGTATGACAAACCTCAACGCTTCGCCATGGAACAGGAAGTCCTTATAACACAACCACACAATGTCTGATCAGCCTGAAACTTCACATGGTTGATAAACGTCATCTCCTGAACACATCCACATAACAATATTGAAGTGGGCGTGGCAAAATGACTCGACAGCGCCACCTAGAAAAATTAAACGGACGAGCCCCCGAGCTACGAATCACGCACATGCACAAAAATTGGCACACACCTCAAACATGGCAAAAAATATGAAAAAGTCTCTTGGAGCCATATCTCAAACCCAACAGGAAGTCGGATATTTTTAACTTCCTGTGGCGAAAAAGTGGCGCTTTTGCCATTTTCAGACGTTGTATTTTAACGAACTCCTCCTAGGGATTTTATCTGATAAACACCAAAATTGGGTTTTGTCATCTTAAAGCCTTAGTGATGCTAAATTGCGAAGCTTTAGAGTTTTCATCGATGGGCGTGTCCGTGACGGCCTCGCAAACTTTGATGATTCGCCACAAAACAGGAAGTCTTTATAACTCTGGCATGCAATATTCGATCTGCCTCAAAATTCACACATTTAATAACAGTCCTGACCTGATCAGGTTTACGTGCAGATATCCAGTTACAGTTATAGCGCCACCTGCTGGCCACAGGAAATGACATGTTTGACACTGTAACAAACTCCTCCCACAAACTTTCCCGTATCAGCACCAAAATAGAGTGGTGTCATCTGAAAGCTCTAGCGATGATATATTGTAAAGATCTAGAGTTTTTGCAGAGGGGCGTGTCTGTGGTGGCATGACAAACCTCAACGCTTCGCCATGGAACAGGAATTTCTTATAACTCAACCACACAATGTCTGATCTGCCTGAAACTTCACATGATTGATAAAAGTCCTCTCCTGAACACATCTACATAACAATATTGAGTCAGTCATAGCGCCACCTGCTGGCAGAATGTAGTTTGTCTTAAAACACAATCTCCACACAATCTCTGATCTGCCTGAAACTTCACATGATTGATAAAAGTCCGCTCCTGAACACATCCACATAACAATATTGAGTCAGTCATAACGCCACCTGCTGGCAGAAGGTAGTTTGGCTTATAACTCAGCCACACAATGTCCCATGTGCCTGAAACTTCACATGGTTGATAAGATTCCTCTCCGGAAGACATCTACATGCCAATCTTAAGTCACAGTTATAGCGCCACCTGCTGACAGGAGGAAGTTTGGCATAAATCTGTGATTTTCTTAGATTTTTTTTTATATATCGGCTTAAATTATTATTGTTCGCTGTTCTCTGTCATCGTAAGGTCACCGGGCGGCGGTGAGCCCGGGTGCGAGGTCCCTTTCATCGCTGCTTGCAGCTTTAATTTTCATTTACAATTTTATATCGCATACAAAGGAAAGTAGGGACAGTAGGATTTTGCTGGATACCTGCGCATAAAGGAATATGGAAATGAAATGGCTGATAAACTGGCAAAGGAAGCATTGAAAAGTAATACGTTAGATATTGGGGTTCTCTTAGGAAAATGTGAAATTAAATCTATTATTAAAGAAAATATTAAGAAAAAAATGGCAAGGAATCTAGGACAGAGATAAGAAGGGACGGCATCTATATAAAATTAAAAAATAGTAGAGACCAATAGAAATGTATATGGTAGGAACAGAAAGAAAGAAGTTATTTACTAGACTGCGGCTTGGACACACTGGGTTAAATTCAACAATGTCAATACTGGAAGTTAAAGAAAATTATTAGTGTGATCATTGTGGAGTCAGAAAAACCATATAACATGTTATGTTTGATTGCAGGAAATATATACAAGAGAGGAGGGAATTAATAGAATATTTAGATAATAATGGGATAGAGGGATATTGTTTATAGGGATGGTTTAGGGTATAGGGTATTAATACAATATTTATATATTGAGGGAAAGAATGTAATAAATAGTTTGAATTAAAATGTATTAAATGGACCCAGAGGGACTAAGTCTGGAAGCAGGAGGAGCTGAACACGCAGTGCCAGCTGAGTCCTGATGGAGAAGTTTAGGTAAGCATGATAGTGTATGAACTGTAGGTGGCGGCATGTGCATATGACACCAGCCCGCCAGTAAAGCAAAAGAAGAAGAAGGTTTTATTTCCGGGTTTGCTCACCTGAGTTTACAGTCAGGTACAGAATGGCGTTTCAGGTCCGCATTAGGATTAATGGAAACAGGATTGAAGTATTATCAGTGGCGTCATCGAGTGAAGAGTTTGAGAACTTCACCATCACAGAACTGAAGGAAAAAGCAGTGAAATTCTTTCCTGGAGTAAACGGTAGGCTGAACATTTCTATCAGTCTTTATTTAATATTTGACACAGAAAAGGTGATGTGTTTACCTCATTAATCTCTACATTTCTGTTTTATATTATTGTCAGATCTGGACAGACTGAAAGTGTTTTTTGGTGAAGATGAGCTTAACGATGATCAAACATTTGTATCGTGTAATATTAAGCATCTGTCTCTCCTGGACATCATGCTCAGAATGCCTGGAGTTGGAGGTACAGTATCATCATCATCATCATCATCATCATCATCATCATCATCATCATCATCATCACACAACATCTTCATCACTTGTGCTCAGCTGTGGGCAACAGTGATGAGGCAAATGATAAATTAGTTTGCCATTATTTATGATCCTTCCGTTACGCTGCCCATTATTATAAATAAGTTTATTGTCTAATATTACAGTGTCGTTTTTCAGCAGAACATTCTGATTAAGGGTGATATTTTAGTGCTTAATTGTTTTAGGTTTTATGTTCCTTGTTAACTAAGACTAATAAAGTGAATTAATATTTCCTTACAGTATAGCTGCATGTCTTAGTTGAGGTATTTCCCTTATTTTGCTATCACTCTAGCAGCTACTGTATGATCTTATATATTAGTAGATGATAACCCTAACCCTAAACATGCATTGTATGAAAACTCATGCTAGTACTCTTATACCACTTTTTCATCATTTAGTTAAATTTGTGTATTAGGCTCCATAAATTCCCTGACACCTGGAAAACTGCTCAGATTATTCCAATATTCAAATCTGAGGACCCAACTAGTGTCTCTAATTACCGGCCAATCTCAATTCTCCCTACATTTTCTAAAAAACTTGAAAAAGCATTGTATAATCAGTTAATTGAGTATCTTGAAGACAATAAGTCGCTTAGTGATAGCCAGCATGGCTTTAGACCATTTTGGTCAACCATGTCAGCATTGCTTTTATTAACTGAACATATACGTATGGCACTAAATAAAGGACATGTCACTGGAGCTGTATACATAGACTTTAGAAAGGCCTTTGATACAGTTAATCATAATATTCTTTTAAACAAATTGATCTCTTTTAATCTCTCTTCTCTTGCAATAAATATGCAATCATCATATTTATCCAATAGATCTCAGGTTGTTAAAATTGTTACAACAATTTCCCAGGCATTAGGTTGTTCTATGGGGGTTCCTCAGGGAAGTATTTTGGGATATTTACTTTTCCTGATGTATATCAATGACCTCCCTCAGGTAATTAAACATTCAGATTCTTTATTGTATGCAGATGACACTACTTTTTGTGTCTGGATCAAGTACAGACACAATTAACAATAAATTAAATACAGATCTTCAGCATTTACATGAGTGGCTGCAAGACAATCATTTGACTATTAATGTTAAGAAAACAGAGTGTATGGACTTTAATTCAACTATAGGAGAAAATTATTCATATCCCATCTCCTCACTTTCTCAAATCAAAAACTTTCCATTGTATCCACATATCAATATTTGGGAATCAGTCTGGACTCTCACCTCACTTATTGTAACCATGTTCAAAATGTTTATAAAAAGCTGAAACAAAAGCCATTTGTTTATGGACAAATTTGTCTTTTTCTGTTTCAGAAACTGATCTGCACGCCATAATCTTGTCTACCTTGTCTTATGTGTGCCTGTTTGGTCTCTCACAACAAACGATATCTTGGAGCTGATAGCTAGACTATACAATAGGGCCTATAAGATACACAACAGACTTTCTGGATGGACACATCACTGTTTTGCTCTATCACTTTCTAAAGCTTTAACATTTCAAAACTACATTATGAACACAGGTATCAAACTGTACTATCAAATTTTAAATAGCTCTACCTCAGCAGCTCTTTGTGCATTGGTACCAAAACTCAACAAAAGGACTGATCGTTCCACCAGATCTGTATCAAATGGATGTTTGCCAGTACCGGCTTTTAAACACTGTTGTGGACAGAGAGATTTATTTTATGTTTTCTCAAGAGTCTGGAATGAGATCCCACAACCTCTCAAAACAATACCAACTTTTTAAAAAATCCCATGCTCGTCATCTGATGGTCACCTATCGCTGTAGCCACTGGGATAGTAGCCTGCTTTTCTCTATTCTAATGTTTGGTGATTGTTTGTACTAGAGATGCGCGGATGGGCTATTATTTCATCCGCAACCACATCACAAAATTCATCATCCGTCCGCCATCCATCCGCACTAACATTTATGACCAAATTTTAAAACCGCACCCGCCCGCCATCTGCTGACTGAGCTCTTTATTTGAATGGCTTATTCCTTTTTATTATTAAATGAATGTTTCTTTATTGATTATTAGAAAATAGAGAATGACTTTAATGACATGCAGTTAATCCAAACGTGCAAGTCAAATCCAGCATTAATTGACGCTTTGAAGTGACGCTAAACAATACGAGGACGTGTCGTTTCACTTGATTCAATTCCTCGGTCCTTGAGTCTTTTCGTTCCGTCCTTCGCATCCTATAGGGGTGGAAAGACGAGGAAAGAAAGCAAGGAAAGGAAATGAGGATACACAAATAAGAAATGAGAAGCACCCCTATAAAGCTCTCAGAATATATCAGCAGTGAACTCCGTCTCCAAATGGCGCACAGGGACAAAAATAAATAAATAGCCTAAATTAAACACACTGTACTGTTCAATTTTTTTACTATTATTGTAGCCTAATAGAAAACGCATTTTGACACATCATTTCAACATTCAGACGAGAGCGCCTGCCTCAATGCGCCCTGCTGCGCTAAAGGAGCGCTCGCTCGCAGCACTTGTTGCTGGAATGCATAGAATTCTCTTGGCAAGGTGCTGTAGTCGTGGGAATGACTGGCCTTGTTTCTCCTAAAAGGAAAGTAGGTTTTCCTCTGCTGATCCGTCTATACGGAAGTTTGTAAAGGAATACTTCTGTACTTCATCCAGTATTAGTATATCCGATGCCTCCTCCCATTCTGTGAAGTCAGTCCTAGGCTTTTTCGTTGGTGCGCCAGCTATGTGTACAAAAACAGTGCAACCGCTCACCACCCGCCCGAATTTAATTAAAATATTATTTTTCGTCTCGTCATCCTCCCGATCCACGGTTTATCCAAGGATTCCGCGGCTGTAACCGCCGTTCGCGCATCTCTAGTTTGTACTGTGTTGATGGATGAGATGTCTGTCTGTGTTTATGTTCTGCAGAGAAACATGCTGAGTCAAGCCCGATTATCTTTTAATCTTTTCCTGTTTCAAGAGTTCACACTTAGCTGATGATTGATTATAAGCAAGTTTGGCATGCTGTCCCGGGAGAGAGCCCTGAGCTCAAAGGTTCTTGAGCCCTGGGCTCCCTCCCGTTTGGAGGAAGAGAGGGGAGCCTTGAGCTCAGGTAGATCTCGACAACCCCCCTTGATAAGAGCTGATGACTAAAAATTTAATGCTATTACAAGATATGCTGCGTTATAAGACTACCTGAATTGCAAATTTAGATTTATCAATTTACTTGTTGTGCATGTTTTTGGAATGTTGGAGGAAACCGGAGGACCCAGGGAAAACCCACGCAAGCACGGGTAGAACATGCAAACTACACACAGAAACGACCACCGGCCTGTTGAAGGACTAGAACCGGTGACGTTCTTGCTGTGAGGCGACAAGGCTAGTCACTGGGCCACCGTGCTGCCCTATGGAGGGAAAGGTGAAAAAGTAGGGGTGGAAGGGGGGATTCTTCAAATCGAAGATGACTGTAGTGAAAAAACCCTGGCTCTTTATAGTGGGTTAGGAATGGCCTGATTGGTGAATCATGCATGCTAATGCAGAACCAGCCGTGTTCAATCATAATCACGTGCTCCTCTCGAAATTAGTTTATGATAAAACTTCACTTCAAGAGTTCACACTTAGCTGATGATTGATTATAAGCAAGTTTGGCATGCTGTCCCGGGAGAGAGCCCTGAGCTCGAAGGTTCTTGAGCCCTGGGCTCCCTCCTGTTTGGAGGAAGAGAGGGGAGCCTTGAGCTCAGGTAGATCTCGACAACTCCCCAAAATGCTCCACTCGGGACAGTAGCCGCGTATTTGAAGAACCCCCAAAAAGGCAATGGAGATTAATGCAATATCCGGCTGCTGAAAAAGTGATGCTAGAATAGCTTGAAGGAGCAATTGAGACTGGTGTGGGTGTAAAAATTAACTAAGAGTGGTCATTCTACTGGAGTGGTGTGCTGGCAGATGGCTTATGTATGACTATGTGTGCTCCCGGGGCAGAATTAATTGCAAGGACCAGCGGGAGAGTAAGTAGGATAAGTGTAAAGGTTTAAAACGTATGTGGTGAGTTCTGTAAAAGAGGCTTACTATGGTAGTGATGGAAAATGAAGCTATGAGGTTCTGCAGAGCTGGCAGCTGCAGATAAGTGGTGAGAAGCGGTTAACTGATTAACTGCTTCGGCAGTCCAAGGGGGGTGTGTCAGTTGTGGTATGGATAAATGTAGTGTGCATGAGCTCCGGTGGAGCGTCTCTGCTGCAGCAGAGGTGCAATGGAAGTCAGAATCTGGAAGGGAAATACGCCTCTGCAGAGACGTTTAACTGTTTTGGCAGTGCTGGAGAGTGTATCAGTAGTGGATTGCTAAGTGGAAGTGTATATGCGCTCGCTGAGCGTCACTGCTGCGGCAGTGATATAGAGGGGAGTGATGCTCGGCTGAGTGTCTCTGCGGCTGCAGAGGTGCGGTGGAAGTCAGTATCTAAAGGGAAGTGCGCTTTGGAGAGCTGATTAACAGCTGTGTAGCAGATAGGAATCAAGCACAGTAGAGCGACTCTGTGGCTGCAGGGGGTGCATAGGTATTCAGAGTCTGGTGCATTATATGTGTGAAAGCAATACATGTTCCCGCTAAGCCTTTACAGCTGTATTATTGCGGGGAGTGTGGTGATGGAAATAAATTAATACTACAATGCAATGTAATTAAGTGGAGCTGCTGTAGAGGTATGATTGTAGTCAGTATGGAAGCAATACGAGTTCCCGCTACGCCTTTACAGCTGTATTATTGCGGCGGAGTGTGATAATGGTTAAATTTTTTTGAAAAGTGTACATGTGAGCTCTTAAAGAGCTTCACTGCTGTGGCAGTGGGAGCTTGGGGCTACCCCTGTGGGAGTCCGAGCTGCGGAGAATGAGTGCAAGTGAAATTTAAAAATTATGAAGAGGAAGAGAAGGGAAGTTTAATAAAATAAAAAGAGAAGTTTAGTAAAAATGAGTCCTATGCAACTAAGACAGAAAGTAGGAAGAACAGACAGAGTCGTGCTGCTTGGAAACTAGGTTGAAGTCTGCAACCGAGAATCAGCTGGGCTTCGCTGAGGAAATATTGGCTGAGGCAAATTGAGTATTTAAAGGTGTTAGAGGACCAATGACAGAGTTTATATCTGTTGTTGGAAGACTGTTCAGGCAGGGCGTCACTGCTGCAGCATTGGTGCAGGGGAAAAAATAATCTCAGCAGAGCTTCTCTGCAGTTACAGAAGTGCAATAAAATCAGTGGTGCAGAGAATTAAGGCTAAACAGCCGTCTCTGCAGTTGCAGCTCAGGCAAAGCTTAACTATTGCTGCAGTGGTGCAGAGGGAGAATAAGGCTCGGCAAAGCGTCTCTGCAGTAGCAGAGGTGCAGTGGTACTCAGTATTAGAGCCTCACACGGAAATACTAAGTACTATTAGCAGTGATATTTAGAGATGAAAGTGAAAAAGGGGCTCAGCTAGAGCGTCACTGCAGTTGCCGTGATGTTAATGGGGTGTATAGTTAAGTGGAGCACCTCAACAGTCGATATTAGTAAGTTTTGAGTGCTCCTGCAGGGACGTTAAATACTGCCTTTAGTGGTATGTAAAGATGAAGGTGAATAAGGCTTAGCTAGAGGGTCACTGCGGTAGCATTGGTGCTTTGGGTGTGCAACTCTGCGGAGCATTTCTGCGGCTGCAGTGGTGTAGTGGGCCAGTATGGAGGCAACTTGTGCTCCCGCAGAAGCATTTACTGCTGTATTAGTGCGGGGAGTGCAACGATAGTGGTATTTAGAAAATTTGTAAGTGTATGCAAGCTCATTTAGAACGTTTCTGTTGCAGCAATTGAAACTCAAGACAACCCCTGAATTGGTCGGAGCTGTGATGAATGGAAGTGAATAGAAGTATAGGATAGTTTAAATTTGGAGAGAAAAAGTTGAAGCTAGAAAAACAGGGAAGGGTAGTGAAGGAGCTCCTATGTTAAATAGGAAGGGAAATAGGAAGGAAATGACAGAGTCATACTTATACCCAATAATGCCTGATGGTGGAAGTTGGCTGGAGAGGATCGGCTGGGCTTCCCCGAGGTGGTATTGCTCTTCTGTGGTGTAAAAATGCTAAGAGGTTTAGAACCAGGGCCGGAGTGGGACACCTTTTCAGCTCTGGAGTTTCAAGCCTCAGACCGGCCCACCTCAGTTCACGACTGACTATATTAAAATAAGTAAATAAATATTTCCAAATCAGTTTCTAAATGGCACTATCATGTCTTTTTTTTTCTTTTTTTTTTTTGAGAAAACAGCTGCTTTAGAACTTCAAATGTTCAACAACCCTAACAGTATTATATGTCTTATCAATAAAAATGAAAACACTAAATTACTCTAGCAAGGATCAACCCGGGTCCGCGGCGTCTTAACCTAACGTGCTAACCACTCGACCACAACAAAAGAGAAGAGTTGCGGTAAAATATTGAATAAAAAGGCTGTGGTCAAGTGAATACATTTAAAAAGTGTGACTGCTGCAAGCAACAGATTCTGGAGCTAGAGACACCGGCCCTCGCGGCCAAAAAAAAAAGGACCGGCCCACCGGGAATTCTCCCGGTCCTCCCGATTAGCCAATCCGGGCCTGTTTAGAGCGGGTGTGTGGGGGAACGGATATCATCCTGCATCCCTTCATCCTGCGAAGATAGATCAGATATGGTTAGGTGTATTGTTGGATTGAAATGTCATACTTAGTTCAGAAGACTTAAATTAAAAAGGCTAGTGTGAATATGGCATCGAGGGTGTGGGCTATGTGAGTGGAAAAAGTGTCATTTGCAAAGAGTGTAAATGTATTTAGAAATGGATGTGGAGTGTAATAGGTTGGATGAGGGTCAGCTTCTGCAACCAGCTGACATGATCTCTGAAATGAGAAAACAAGAGAGAATCAGAAATGACATTTCAACATGGTACATGTATGGCAAACACAATTAATTATTTTAGCTGATAACCATGCGGGGTGTCTTAATAAGAGCATGGGCAACTAAGTGTGGAAGTGCCTTTGTTAATGCATGGTACGAAGCCTCATCGTCGCAACGTGCAAAGATAGTAGAGGTGGGCATTTGTCCCTCCTAAGGATGGCAGATTAAATGGGAAATCTGCTCGTCTAGTGGTCCTGATGTACCTCTTGAAGACAGGGTAGGTGGAATTATAGTGGAGTTTAAACCCCTTGGTTTGTATCTAACGCAGAGTCAATTGATGAAACATCAGACATGTCAGAAATGTCCTCCTCTCATTCGTGGAAGTCAAAGCGGGAAGTTTGTTACTTTGCCGTTTTCACATCTAACCAACTTGCCATTATAAGCTTATGGCTTATAAGTGTATGGACATGAGTCACTGGGGCATATTACGATTGGACTTCTATGCCTAATGCATTGAATGTTTTTCAGTAGCAGAGTAAACTTTTTAGAAGTTAAACTGCTATCAGATGTGGCAGTGTTTTTTTTTTTTTTAGTTATTTGTTTTATATTTATTTTCTTGATTTATACATTTTATAATTATTATTTTTTTATTATTGGTTTATTTATTTATTTATTTATTCATTCATTTATGTATTTATTTATTTATCATCTGCTAACATCAAACCCTGAACTTAAAATAATGTCACCATTTAGTAGTAACTGTGTAAATGTAATGATAATCATTTATGAGCTTGTCAAGAGAGAGGGTGGGACCATCTCAAATTTTTTGAGAGTTCATTGGATGGTGACGCTTCTCTTTTCAGCTATTGGCCCGAAGGAGTGTCAATCAAAGTTGCAAAAAAAAAGGCTGGCGGCCATTTTGTTTGCCAGAGAACTAGTGTTATGATTGGAGACGCTACTCTGTTGAATGCACCACAGTGACTAGTTTGGAGGATTAACATGGATGTTTATCAACGTATGCATAAGTTGTGGACTGATGTTTTAAGGATTGGATTGTCTAGAACCTTGATTGAGAGGTGAGTCATTCTATTCACGCTAGAATCATCCTTTAAAGATGGATGTTTAATCTTAGTTGTAGTTTGTGAGGCTTCCCCTTAAAAAGTGTCATGTATGTTACCGCTGGTGCACCCCTAGAAGAGAGTTCAGCTTGGATCGCAGGCATCGAGAGTTTAGGCAAAGTACATGGATGGTGATAGAGTTTTTACTGTGATCTTGTTGGAGAATTGGGTTGAAGACACAGAGATTGCATTGTGTGAGGCAATTTGAAGTAGAAGGTTGAGAAGTTGTAGTTGGATAAGTTGTTGAAGAAGTTGTTGTTGGAGAAGTTGATGTAGCTGGAGAAGTTGTTGTTGTTGGAGAAGTTGTTGAAGTTGTTGTTGTTGTTGTTGTTGTTGTTGTTGTTGTTGTTGTTGTTGTTGTTGTTGTTGTTGTTGTTGTTGTTGTAGAAGAAGTTGATGTAGCTGCAGTAGCAGCTGATGCAGAGCAGTGTATTCTTCAAATTGAAGATGACTGTAGTGAAAAAACCCTGGCTCTTTATAGTGGGTTAGGAATGGCCTGATTGGTGGATCATGCATGCTAATGCAGAACCAGCCGTGTTCAATCATAATCACGTGCTCCTCTCGAAATTAGTTTATGAATAAACTTCACTTAAAATAAATAAATAAATAAATAAATAAATAAATAAAAATAAAGAGTCAGACAGAACTGGGATGGAGGCAAAAGACACTTCACCAGATTTAACATTATACAAGCTCTTCACAACATTACAACACTTCACACAGCCCTGTTTATCTGACATTTCATTAATGTACACATTGACACCAGTGAAATGCTTTCAAATGATCAAAATGGTGTTCATGAGATGTAATTGACATCATTTATACCTTTTCTCTCTCTCCAAAAGCAATGATTCAACCTGGGGGACTACACAGAACTAATTCAACTGAACTCTTACCTCCCAATATGAAACCAGATACTTCAGAATATGGATGTATTGAAGGGATGAATGATAAGAGAATGCTTCCTTGCTCATCATCATCATCATCATCATCAGAGCTGTTGTAGATGCACATATCAGTGTTTTTCCAGTGTGTGTTGGCCGACTGTCCTCCATCCAGTTAATCCTGGATACAATCTGATCCCGGGAGACTGTCTTTATGTAGATAAACACTACCGTCAGAAACACATGAAGGCATCTGATAACTGACTTCATCAATGAATCCATGTGGAAACAAGTTCTTTGATAACAGATGGTAAACCGATCATGTTGGAGATCTCGGTTCATGTTACTGTACGTCATGTTTAGGAGGCAAAAGGGTTAGCTGACTAGTCATCAACAGGCCTGTCTATAATGTATATGATGAATAAATGATGATGCTTCGCTGAGATCTACACTATTACTGCTGATCTGTATAAATGAAAACTGGATGTACAGTTATCAAACAAACAAAGATGTAAAACTTTATAACAAAAAAAAGAAACATTTCTGTCTTTTAAATCAATAAAGTTCAAATACATATGAGACGGACTTTAGTTCATTTGAGTGGATGTAAATGAGAGGGTTAGGTCATTATTAAATTAAGCTAATTGAGCATTATTGATGGACACCTGCTGTTACAGGAATACTTCACCCAAACACAATTCTGAATAAGTTTGTCTTTATTTCTTCTGCTGAACACAAAGCAAGATATATTTTAAATGTTAGTAACCTGTAACCACTGACTTCCTCAGTATTTGTGTTTCCTGGTAAGTTAATGATTTCCAGAAATGTTTAAATACTGTATCTTGTGTTCAATAGAAGAAACTCATAAAGGTTTATAAGCACTTGATTTTTTAGGCTGAACCGTGCTTTTAACTTTAATTAATATCCAATCATCTCTGGCATGGGTTGTTGGAAAAAGAAAATCTAAAATATTTATCATGTAATTTAAATTCAATATTAGAGGTTGCCATTTAAGTAGCAGTGTGACTTAAAAATAATACTGCAAACAGTTTACTAAGGATGTTAAAATTATAGTTATATATTTAAAATGAATTGTAATTCAATTGTTGTTGTTATTTTCTCTGTAATCTTGAGCATAATATTAAGTAAATGTGTGTGATTCTTTTTCTTCAAAAGTGTTAATTGCATGGTTAGAATTGTGTAAATTCTTTGGCAAGTTGAAGAAACAGTTATTCACCTTACTATGAAATTATTCTTTCAGTTCAAATTAAAAAAAATTCTCGATAAATAATAATTTTTTTAAAATTAGCTACAGAACTGTTCAATTATAATAAAAAACCTATTACAATATTATACCGTCATCATGGCAACGACATAATAAGTATTCAAAATTAGTTATGAAAAGTTTTCTTTTAAATAGTGTTGTAAAAACCTTTGATGAACACTTGATGAATATTTGAGCAGGAATGAAAATTTCACAGGAGGGCAAATAATTTTTCTTCAGTTGTATTTTCTGACCCATCTGAAGAGATGACTATAGTGGGTGAACTGATGAGTGAACAGTAGATGGCGCTACTGATCAGGGAAAAACTCAGATGATCACATGACCTCAGGTAAATCACAACAGGTGAAACAATCAATAATTTGAAACAATCAGCTGGGCATCATCACAAAATCAAAACTTAATTCATATTATAAATCATATGTACATTTTAAAAAATCATATACTTTTATAAAAATCATATTTAAAATCATATGAATGTATCATTCATTCATTCATTCATTCATTCATTCATTCATTTTTTTCAGCTGAGTCCCTTTATTCATCAGGGGTCGCCACAGCGGAATGAACCGCCAACTATTCCAGCATATGTTTTACACAGCGGATGCCTTTCCAGCTGCAACCCAGTAGTGAGAAACACCCATACACACTCATTCACACACACACACTCATACACTAGTGCCAGTGTAGTTGATCAGTTCCCCTATAGCGCATGTGTTTGAACTGTGGGGGAAACCGGAGCACCCGGAGGAAACCCACGCCAACACGGGGAGAACATGCAAACTCCACACAGAAACACCAACTGACCCAGCCGAGACTCAAACCAGAGACCCGAGTGCTGTGAAGTTACAGCAATACTCACTGCACCACCGTGCTGCCCTAAACACAACTTTAGAATCTTAAATACAAGCATATTAAATGAAGATGAATATTTCTAGATAAGTTCCAAAACTCAATGTTCATGTTTTAAATACCCAACCAGAATTAATGACACAGTTAAAGAGGCAGTGTAACTTAAACTATAACCCCATCAACACAGAACTATAAACCATTAAAGTCTTTATAGTTTTACCTTGACACCTGCTCTACTTTATTAATTACAGCAAAAATTTAAAGACCATTTAAAAAATAAAATCACTTTTATCAGTAACATGATACAAAAAAACAAAAAACAAACAAACAAACAAGGTGATATTGAGCAGAATCTGAACTGTGTTGGTCTGAGAGAGTTTTTTAATTATAATGCTAGGAGTTTTGATTTTTATTATTGTAGTTACCTAACACATTTTCTTTCTGTGAAAATGAAAGTATGTGATGAGCTTGTTTGTCCTGTTCTTTTGGCATTTTTAACTGGAAATGTTTTTGTATCTGTTAGCTTTAATGAAGACTCAATCATCAGCATCAGGGTGGAAAAACAAACACTTGTATAGACACATGACAGAAGAAGATTCTGGCATTTCATTTTTGGATGAGACACAGCTCAGTTCTAATAATCAAGAAAAATCCTCATATAAAGCTATTGTATCATGACAATAAATTACTGCATCTTCTTAAAGCAGAGCAAGAAACTTGATTTTTTTTGTTTTAATAATCTTTTTTTTCAGCTGATGTTGTTGATGTATTTAAATAATTTTATTTTTATGTTTGTTTACTGAATTAACTCATTATTAAAATAAACAAAGATAATTATGTTTATGGCACCTAATGTGTTTTCTGTAAATGAAAGCAGAAGAATAGTCCAGTTTTTCCAGAATATCTTGATGAGAATGTTGTGAATGTTTCCTTGTGGCTTTTCTTGCGTGAGACTGAACACTAGACCTTTGTTCTAGACTTTCATATCTTTTATATCAGTCCTGCCTGTGTTTTATCACAATGTTAGGTGTCAGCTGATGACGAGTTTAACCAGAATAAAAACATCAGTATTTTTCTTTCCTGAAACCCTCAGTAGTGACAACGTGTTTTTCTTGTTCTGCATGGATTTTTTTTAACATGCTGACTCTTTCTTGCTGTGCAGGGGAAATACTGTTTAATACACATATAAATATGATTTGACCAATATGACCAATACAACCAAAGAGACTAAAGTTTTTACTTATTTTAAATCAAAAGGTAAGTGACTGAAATTCATTTTAGCTTTAGTGGTTCTACCACCTGCAGACAATGTAATTATAATTTATCAAATGTAATAGACCTGTACCAGAAACACATGTGTTGACATTTATTAAAAACACAGTTACATCACTAACCTAAACCATTAAAAGTGCATTTTGGCATTAGGCATATTGCTGATTTTCTTTAACTTTGATTTAATTGTCAACGTACAAAGAAAAAATGTCCAGGGTTTTCAGCAAGCAAATTATTGGTTTTCCAGAAATATTAGCAAATTTTAGGCGTCACGGTGGCGCAGTAGGTAGCGCTGTCGCCTCACAGCAAGAAGGTCACTGGTTCAAGCCCCGGCTGGGTCAGTTGGCATTTCTGTGTGGAGTTTGCATGTTCTCCGCATGTAGGGGTTGGTTCCCCCACAGTCCAAAGACATGCGGTACAGGTGAATTGGGTAGGCTAATTTGTCCATAGTGTATGAGTGTGAATAAGTGTGTGTGGATGGTTCCCAGAGATGGGTTGCAGCTGGAAGGGCATCCACTGCATAAAACATATGCTGGATAAGTTGGCGGTTCATTCCGCTGTGGCGACCCCGGATGAATAAAGGGATTAAGCCGACAAGAAAATGAATGAATGAATGAATGAATGACTAAATGAATGAATAAATAAGCAAATTTTAATCATGATGCCAGTGACACATTCCACCATTGGGTACAGAGGCAAAATAAAAGTGAGAATTGTCAAACAAACTGAAAATTACATTCATCAACGCAAAATCACAAACAATTTATGTCTTTCATTACCTACCATATTTAATATTGTGATAACATTCAGGAAATCCAGGAGGAAATTTCAATCTGTGCAGGGCAGGAACCCTTAGCTAAACTTTGAGCAAGAATTTGAATTTAATAATATTAATATTAATGAATATTACACCTGTTCAATAAAAAATGCCCCGAGACAATTAATGAAATCAGATAATTCCCTACACTAATAAGTCTGACTTAACTTGATTAGAAAGCTTAAAAGGGGGGAAAGATGAAGCCATCATTAGATAGTAATACTGTGGTAAAAAATGTCTGGCAGATAATGTAAACCTGGATATTTGTAAACAATTTTGCACAGAATAAATATTCAGATATGGCAGGAAAGGACATTGTGATGTTTTAAAGAATAGTGTTGGAGATATAGCTACCCTATAATCTTCTCATATTTATGACAAATATTTGAAGTTATAAAGCATATAAAGTACATTTGGAAAGTACCTGTGTAGTGTGTGTAGTTTCAGAAAACTCCACCTTCCACACTGCCTCTCTCTACACACCTGTGTCAGTGCATTAGATCAATGGTTCTCAAAGTGGGGGTCGGGACCCCCCGAGGGGTCGCGGGACAATGAAGGGGGGTCGCCTGGTGGTTTCCAAAAATCTATTTATTTTTATTAAACCATAAGAATTACCATATTTTATCCATAACCTTCTGAAGAGAAAAAAATAGTCGTATATAACATATATGGTTACTATAGTAGCTTATAGTTACTACTTCTATTGAATTGCAACCCCTGGGGTAATTACATTGTATTAATGACACAGCAAAAGCGTCAGATGCAGCAGATTTCATAACACCCGGTTAAACTTTGTGGCCCATTTCCAGCTCTCATACATTAAAAAAAATTAAAAGAAGAATAGACTTGGGTCCATTGGTGTGTGTGCGCCATTGCATGCAAGGTTTCTGTATTTATAACCACCTCAGAGGATATAGGGGGTCGCGAGTCACTGGCATTGACATTTTGGGGGTCGCGGCCTGAAAAGTTTGGGAACCCCTGCATTAGATGACAGCACAGGTCAAAGTAAAACAGCGCTTTCGTTTTCTCATTGTGATGTAAAAATTTTAAAACCTCTGCTGTGTAAAAATGGAGTATCAGGTGCGCTTTAATTTTGAAGACCGACAGAATAAAGCACTTGATGTTGCACAAACTGAAGAAGCTTTTAATAACACCACTGTTCTGGAACTGAAAAACAAACTAAAACAAAAAATCTCTGGAGCTCCAGGTAGGGTAAACTTGAGTTCTTTCAGATCCAAAGCTTTAAATTGTATTTCTTCAGGACAGTAAGGCTAAAAAACACATGGAAAGGTTATTAAAAAAAGAAGCCTAAAACATAAATAGAACTTAAGTTTTTAGTTATTTTAAATGAGCTGATACCATTTCCAAACATTGGTAATTAAACCCTGTTTTTTGGTAAATAAACTTTGTGTTTTTTTTTTCTTTTTGCTATAGACCCTGAAAAATTAATAGTTGTCTTTGGAACGGAAACTCTGGAAGATGACAGGACACTTGGGTCTTACAAAATTAAGCGTTTGTCTGTCCTATTAATTGTTATGAAGATGCCAGGTGGAGGTAAGAGTATCTCACAAGAGTAATATAAAAAACGAACAAACAAAAAAACAAAACAAAAAAAATGCATATAAGCATCAGACATTATTTTAATTGAATGTACTTTTTTCTCTCTCCTACAAACTGTAGGTGTGTCATATTCAGACAAGGATTTTAAAGAACATTCACAGGCTGCAGATGACCATGTTCCAGCAAAAACCTGTCCTTGTGGATAACCTGATCACAGTAGATCTGGCTGTTAGAATATACAGCTGCCCACATTTTTACTTGTTGTCTGAAGAAATTACCCTTCTAATGTACACTTTATTTTAAAGTCAGCACTAGCTCTTTAAGAACTCTATATGTAATTTCTCATGGGAACAGAACATTGATGCATTTTCATTCTCCATGGTTAGAGACAAATGTACTGTATATACAAACATATATAAATATATATAAAAAATTCTTTGCTATATTAACTTTAAATTATATTTTAAAATTTGACATTGTGCCTTTCTGAACATTGTTGTTTTTATGTGATCCACTGCTGTTGATTGAACAAATAAATGCATATTTGTTAAAGGGACAGTTCATATGGACACAGATGGATAATAAAAGCATTTGTTAAGGGCACAATTTGCCAAAAAAATGAGAGTGTTCTCATCATTTAGTCACTATCATGTAGTTGTTGTGGTTTGACTGTGTCACTGCATCCCAAATGACTAAACAATATAACTAGAGAAATCTGCGCTGTGCTGAGTAAGAGCGCTTCTTACTGAACAGCGCATCATCGATGACGTAAGCGTGCCCTGGCTCGAATGTAATGTGAGTGCGGGCCATCAGGGAAGACGAGAGGGGGGACAAGCGTGCTTCGGCCTGATTCAAGGCAACTGTACATAGTGTGAGAACACCCTAAAGCTGAAGGAGAGTGGGTGAGTTAGTGATTCACCTGTAGAGTCTGAGCAGCTGCTGGCTGAACACTAGTAAGAGAACAACAGCAGCTATAATCTTCTTTAACATTAAGTAATAGTAAATTTTTTTCAACATAAATTGAATATAAATAACCCATACTGCATTAAAGTGTTCTTTACCACAGTATGGTTCTAAGTGAAGTTTATTTATAAACTAATTTTGAGAGGATCACATGCTTATGATATACCACAGCCGGTTCCACATCAGCTAATCATGATATTCCAATCATATGATTCGTAAGTTATTAAAAATAACCACTGTCTTTATTCCACAGCTATCTTCGTCTGAAAGAAACCCCCTTCCTCCCGTTCTCTTTCCTTGTCAAAGTAGTTCATGTTAGCCACATCACCATAGAAGTTTTTGAGGTCTACCTGAGCTCAATCTCCCGTCTCGCTCCCGGTACAGCATGCCAAACAAGCGTATTATAAATTATCAGCTAAGTGTAAACTCTTGAAAAAGAATAATGTGTAAAGAACAAAATCTTTCTTTTTTTACAAAAATATATTGTGCTCTCATTATCTGTATTAAGCATTTGACACAGTCAGTTTAATACTGCATTAAACAGTTTGCAAAAAATACAATTAATTTTTAACTTATGTTATTAGCCCCCTTTAAAACTTTTGTTAAACAACACTTGGGAAATAAAACTTGTTCTCGTAACGAAAAACATCTTCTGTTTTGGTTTCCGGATGTTTTGCTCAGTCTCAGTGTCAGAATAATTGGTGCTTCAAGAGTTCACACTTAGCTGATGATTAATTATAAAGCTTGTTTGGCATGCTGTCCTGGGAGAGAGCCCTGAGCTCATGAGATCCTCGAGCCCAGGGCTCCCTCCCGTTGCAAAGCGGGAGGGGAGTTTGAGCTCAGGTAGATCTCGAGAACTCCCCAAAATGCCTTTGAATAGCTCGGGACAGCAGCCGCGTATTGAAGAGCCCCCCAAAAAGCAGGTGTAACAAGCCATATCCGGCTGCTGGATATAACGTTGATAGCTTAGGAAGAGAAGCTCCTACGGGAGCAGAGCAAAGTAGGCTGCTAGAGCCTAGGCGGGGTGAAGGCAGGGCTGGATTGACTCCGCGAGAGTCAAGGCTCAAATATATACACCCCTGCGGGGGTGGGAGCTGGGGTTTGATTGCTCAAGCAAGAGTCGGGAAGGTTTGGGCGGTGGAGACTCTTGCATGAGAGGGTGGGAGGTGGCTAGGGCCTGAACTCCGGCAGGAGTTGAAGCTCGTTTTAGTCGCCCCTGCGGGAGCTAGAGCTGAGGATTGAGGGCCTAATGAAAGGAAGAACATATCGAAAGAGTGACGCTGAAAGAAACAGCGGAGAACTCAACGCTGGAAAGGAATTGAGGAAATAGGAGGGTAAGGAGATAAGGGGGAAGATCAGAGAAGGGTAAAGGTAGCGGAAGCACTCACGCTGTAAGGAAGAAAGAAGGGGCAAATAATTGCCAGGCGGAGAATCTCGACGCCAGAAAGAAGGAGAATATAGGAGTATATATGCATATATATAAATATATATATGAATATATATGGTTATTACATGGTAAGGGCCGGGCATGGGCGGTGATTGACTCTTGCGAGAGTCGAAGCTCGTTTTAGTCACTCCTGCAGGAGATAAAGCTGAGGATTGATGGCCTATGAGAAAGGAAGAGAAGAGAGGGCGGAGGAACTCAACGCCAAAGGAAGAAAAGGAGAGAGGGAATAACCTGCGTGCGTGAGCATGCACGTGCGTCTATTCCTGTTTCGGCATATGCATGCACACGCATCGGAACAGGTATACATCGGATGTATGCGTATAACATGCGTGTACATACCATTTGTAATGGCCTGGGTGGGGGGGGCGGCCCAAATGGTGACTCTTGCGAGAGTCGAAGCTCAGCGCGACCCCTGCGGGGGTCAGAGCTATTGGGGGGGGGGGGGGGCAGTAAGAGTCGGGAAGAGGGAGGGGGTAGTGCAGGCTCTTACTGGAGGTGGTAGTGAAGGGGTGGCCGGGGATGGGCTAGGGGTGACTCGCGAGAGTCGAAGCTCGGATTGGACCCCTGCGGAGGTCAGAGCATGGTGAGGGAAGGAGCATTGTAGGTTTGAAAGGAAAGTTAAGAGCATACATGCAACCTGCACAACATGTAATGCCCATAGGCTCACATACTCATTTGCTTGCACGTGCATATGCATATTTAAACGTACGCCCACACCTATATACATGTCTACGTGCAAATAAGCATGTATACGTGTGCAACCACACGCTGTATCTGCGCGAGCAACCACACACATTCCCATGCGCACCCATACACAAGCACACACACACGCGCACTCCAGCCTACTTAGGGTCGAGCTCGTACCCCTAGCTGGAGTTTGGAATTTAGCTGAGTAGGGCTAGCTGGGCTGTCTTGAGGTGGGATCGGCTGAGGCGAATGTAAGCTTTGAAGGCATTGGAGGACCAACAGACTAGGGTCTGGATTTGGTGCGAGGATAGACCTTTGTGAGCTGCTGTGGTGGCTGCGCCAATTCTAAATGAGTGGCTGGAATATAATTCGGGGGAAACGCCCGAAAGGCGAAGGACTTCTTTCAGATGTTTTTGAAACAAAAAACGAGTTACTGGACGGTTAGCGTCATCAGTAAAACGTGGGGCATGTGGGTCAGACTCCTTTGCTCTCCTTGAATGGAGAAAAGCTAAGAGAGTTTGGAATGGCTGTGTGGGGGAAAAATGTTAAATATGTAAATAAAATGCCCTTTGCTTGTCTGATCTGTTTTGCTTTGCTTAATGAAAAAGGCGAGTGTTTCAGCATTCAGCAGTGTTAGATAAGATATAGTGTGGTGTATTGCGGGGTTGAAATTGGATGTGATAGCCATTTCTGAACACCTCAGGAAGCCAAAAAAGCCAGGGTAAACATGGCGTCTAGTGTACGGGCTGTGTGGAGTGAGAGGTATCCTTTGCGCAGTGTGCGTATGCACTTTACTAAAATATTGAGTGTAATGGGTAGTCTAGTGTCAGGAAGGGGGGGGGGGGTGATTTCTGGATACCTTAATGAGGAGGGAAGTTTGAGCGTTAGAAATGGCTTCTAAGGTGGCCACGTAAATCAATTTATGAAAAAACTTGACCCCACTAAGGTAGCTTTTAATGGAGCTTGCCTGGATATTTTTGGCTGTATGGAGGTGGGAAATAAATGAGGTGATGGTAAGCAATGAAAAATCTGGGAACTGTATGTGATACAGGGTATGGAAAATATTTATAAGATTTCCATGCTGTGAGATACGACTCAAGGGTCCTTGGTGCGACAGCGTAAAGGATCAGAGATATGGAAGTTTTATGGCAATATCATTTGTGAATAGAGTGGAACAGGTGTTGGATGCTGGTCTGCTTCCGGTACCAAGAGCCGAAATTTCTGGAAAAGAAAGCGAGAGAGAGAATTAGCAATTTGATTTTTGCAAACTGGAACATGTCTAGCAGTCATAATGAATTGCTTTTTGGCTGCCGTCCAAACGAGGCATCTTAGTAAGGGCATAATTGGAAGTGCGTGCGAGCGTCCTTCATTAATGCAATAAACGGTGGCTTCGTTGTCGCAATGAACGAGAATGCTGAGGCGGACCATTCATCTCCCCATAAAAGCGCTGCTGCGACTATGGGGTAGAGTTCGAAAGCGCAGATTATTGCTGATTTCTGGGTAGACTGAGCATCTGCGGGGGCCACGTTGAAGCAAACCAGTGACCTTGGTAAAAGCCGCCGAACCCGACTGAGGGGGCAGCGTCAGTGAATTAATTAATATCCACCGGGGAAGAAATTAGGTCGCTATAGAAAAAGGAACAGCTGTTCCATTGCTTAAGGAAGGAGATCCATAAGCTGAGTTCATTGCGACTGGGTTTAGAAAGATATATGGTATCTTCTAAACCGGGGACAGAGGAGGACAGCTGAAGGAGGTGAGTAATAAACGGGCGGCCTTGGGGAATTATGCGCATCGCAAAATTGAAATGTCCGAGAATAGATAGCAGTTCGCGTTTGGTGCATGATTGTTTCTCGAGGAAAATTTGAGATAAAGAGATTATATGGTCGAACTTTTCTTTGGAAAGGGATGCTTGAAATTTATTCGAATCTAAGTTGATGCCCAGAAATTCTATGGAAGTGCTGGGACCGGCTGTTTCTCCTCTGCGAGGGGGATGCCTAGATTTTCGAAAACCTTTTGGGTGATCGATAGGTGTTTAGCTGGAGGTGAAGAAGGTGGGGAAATGAGGAGAAAATCATCGAGGAGATGGATTATGCGGGATTTCGTAGTTATTAGATAAAATCCAGCATAATGCTTCTGAAAGCATATCTAAAATTTTAGGACTACTTTTGCAGCCGAAAGTTAATCGGACTGCAAAGTAAAATTGTGAACACCAATGAATGCCAAAAAGGTGCCAGAAGTCTGGGTGAATTGGCATGATTTTAAAGGCAGATGAAATGTCGATTTTTGCAAGCCAAGCATTGCGACCGACTAAACTGATGAGCGAAATTGCTTGGTCTGTATCATGATAATTCAGCGAGTATTCGTCTGATGGAATGGTGCTGTTAATGCTAGGAATATAGAATTGTGAGGAGCGGAGACCAATAATCAAGGGTTTTTGCTAGAGAATTCTCAAGTCGCAATGTCAATAGGACTAATACACGAACGCTGAACAGTGGGGCAAGAATAGTACTATCATGAATTTATTATCGATTCTTTTTTGATTAACGAATTCACTGTTGCAGGTTCGTTAGTCGCAGATTGTAGATTGGAGCAGAATAAGATTAAGGAAGGGAGAGCTGAAACGCCCGGGTTAGATCATTGGGTTAGACCTGAAATCAGAAATCAGAAGTTAGTATCAGGGTGACAATGTAATTCAAAGCAATTTGAGAAATATGGCATCGAGGATGTGAGCCATGTGAGTGGAAATGCATCCTTTATGTAGAGTGTGATTGTATTTGAAGAGCATATAAAATGTAATGGGTTGGATGAGGGTCAGGTTCTGCAGCCAAATGTCATGGTCTTTTTATTAATGCATGGTCTGATAGCTTGATGTCGCTACGTGCAAGGATGGTAGAGGTGAGCATTCATCTCCCCTCAAAATGGCAAATGAATGGAGAGCTGAGGATAAGGGGTATGGTTTGTCTGGTGGTCCTGGAAGTGTTTACTGAAGATCCGTTGTCAGAAATGTCCTCCTATTCATAGCAGCCAATCGGGAAGTTTGTTTTGTTGCTGTTTCACATCCAACTGACTTGCCATTATAAGCTTACATAAGACACTAGTGTATGAATAAATGAGTCACTGGTCTAGTGTAATTAGACCTCAGTGCTCTGTGTATAAATTATTATTTTTTTTTTCTAACATCAAACTCTGAACTCTATAAGACTTCAAGGGCGATGTCACCACTTAGTAAAACTGAATGGAATGTTAGTAATTGGCTTTACTTTAATCCATGAAAAACATTTGTTGGTATCTTAACTTCATTCACAAGCGGGTCCGGCCTAAATTCGTTCATAAGACTTGCAATAGAGTCAAGAGAGAGGGTGGGACCTTCTCCAGAGAGCTTATTGGATGGTGACGCTTTTCCTTACAGCTATTGGCTTAAAGGAGAGCCAGTCAAGCGTGCCAAAGGTGAAAGAGCCCGGCGGCCATTTTGTTGATCAAGTTCACCATTGTTTATGACTTGAGCTGTTGCTCTGCTGAACATTCTAGCAAACAAGCTGTTAAATGTTATGGATCAGTGGACGGGCAAGAGGCAAGTATCTTTAGTTAAAATCATTGTTTACGCTAGTCTTGTTATTCAAAAGATTTATAAATGTTTTAGTCTAAATGTTTGGTAAAGTTATATTGCAAAGCTTCCCTTCATGTGCATAGCATGTGCACCGCTAGGAAGAAGGTAATGGTTCAGTTTCATTGCGATGGCTTTGGAGTTTTGGCTGTCATTTGCTGGAGAATATGGTTGAAGACACAGCAGATGCGTTGAAGTGGAAGGTTTGATGTTTTGTTGAAGTTGTTGATGCAATTGTTGGAGTTGTTTTGAAGTAGTAATAGTAGGAATGGCTGACGTGAAACTGACGTTTCAACACAGTGTCGAGATCCCGAAGCGCAAGTGTTTCGAAACACTGCACCGAAGCATGATCCGAAACACCCAGGTCACGTGACTAAAGTGTTTCGAAACACTTGGTCACGTGACAAAAGCGATTCAAAGCATCAATCATTTCAGAGGCGTTTCAAGACCCGGAGAATCTGCATTTGACTGGCATGATCTTAATTTTGACACTGTCTAGTATGGCCTAGTGGACCGTGCGTGTGCACTATGGTACTATATGTCAAATTTGTTTTGGGTTCGAATCTCGACTAGTACAAATACTCCAAAATCATGATTTTATGTATTTTAATCATGTTACTGTTTTATGGTGTAGCCTAGATAGGATACAGCTGTGGATATGCCATCAATTTAGCATCATTTTTGTAACATTGTAAAACAATAATTCATAGTTTTACAGTACTGTGATGGGTTTAGGTTTTGGATAGACGTTAATAAAATACAATGGGAAATTTAATTAATAATATAAATAATTATTGTTAACTTCTGGCCACAACTGTATCTGATCTAGTAACAACCCTGTTTTATGAACAAAACAATACAAATTTATTTACAAGGTGTTTATTCGGATGTCAGAGCAATGTTGAAACAAAACGATACAATAACAAAGCATTACCAACTGGTATTAAAGCATTTCAACACAATTGTGTCAGTCTGGATTCGAACCCATTTTTCCCGCATGGTTGTCACGAACTCTAACCGCTCGACTAAACTATCTGATGACTCCTGGCTACAAAGTGGAGTTTGATACCTCAATTTGCTCAACTGTTCTTCGCTGAAGCTGTTTCAGTGAAATACAAATACAATGACCACTAGGTGTCACCGTAGAGTGGTGTTTCGAAACGTTTCGATGCTTCGACACATTTGCTTCGATAGTTTCAGTGTTTCACGAAGCCTCGCTTTGCCCACCACTAAGTAATAGTAGTAGTTGTTGTTGTTGCTGCATTTGTTGTTTCTGCAGTTGTTGCTGCTGCTGCTGTAGATTGTAGCTTGTAAATTATAGCTAGTAGCTTGTAGATTATAGCTGGTAATTTGTAGATGGTAGCTGATAGATTGTAGCTGGTAGCTGGTAGATGGTAGCTGGTAGCTGCTTTGGTTGTCCATGCTGGTACAGAGTTGGTTCTTCAACGGAGCTAGCTACGGTGAAGCTGCCTCTTCAAAACGAAGATGGCAAAGGAATAAACCCCAGGGTATTTATAGTAGTTTAGGAGTCATCTGATTGGATCGTAGTGAATTTGATAATGCGGGTCAGCTACTAGCAATAATAAGCACGTGATCCTCTCGAAATTTGTTTATACATAAACTTCACTTCAGGAGAATCTGAGGCTGAAAATAAAGATCCTTTTGACAATGTCATTCGTGAACTGTGATTTCTCTGAATGGATGAGTTTTATAATATTTATATAATTATATATATATATATATATATATATATATATACACTGAAAAAAGTGTTGCATCCAGAACTGTTGCAAACAATTTATTTGTGTTGAATTTAAACAAACAATTAAGTTTATTAATGTTCAACTTAATTTGTTTGTTTAAATTCAACACAGATACATTTTTTACAACCACCTTACGTAAAAAAATTGAGTAAATCCAAGGAGTCATCTCTGAATAATTTTTTTCAGTGTATATATATATATATATATATATATATATATATATATATATATATATATATATATATATATATATATATATATATATAATATATATAATGTGGTTGTTGCAGCCTTCTATGTTATTTATACTTTAAAAAACTTTAAAATCGATTTGGCCCACATTAAGTTGGAAGCCATAGAAAACTGCAGATTTCCATATCTTGTTGAGACCCTTAAGCTTTTTGTTTAATGTTGAAGAGAGTGTGTTTACAATACAATATGCAATGCAATATTTTGTCTGTCTTTTTGTGGATATGTTATTGTATGTGAATGTGAGTATGTGTTTTTTTTTTTTAACCAAACAAGTTATTCTAATAGGATTTGCACTCAGATTCAAATTTAAGTCCTCAGATTCAATCTGGTCTTGACAATACACAACAACAAACAATTTCTTATAATTTTATTTTATTTGCTCTCAGACTTTATTTTGAGATGGACAATATGATATATAGTCACACAGAAAAATCATTGACTCCTGGTCAGTTTTTTTCAGTTTTTGTGTATTATATTTCTTTTTAATTTCCAGCAACTCAATTTGTACTTTAAGTTTTAGGGCCCTATCATACACTCGGCGCAATGTGGCGCAAGGCATGATGCAAATGTTATTTGCTAGTTTCAGCTTGGCGCAAGAGTCATTTTGACGTTTTGCGATACGCTGTTTAAATAGCAAATGAATTTTTACTAATATGTGCGCCCATAGGTGTTCTGCTTTAAAAAAGCAGGCGTTTTGGCCCGTTATTGACGTGTTGCTATATTTTGAGAAACTATAATATTCTTTTCTTTAGACCAGAACAAACCCAGTCTATTTTCCGGCGCAGAGTTGCGCCTCGCTTACACACTGCTTAATACACAAGATGCAGAGCAATACGCAAATATCTTTACATATGAAAAAAATTGAATATGAAGGACATATATATATATCACTGAGTATTAGAGTTGGGGTTGAGTCCACCTTTGTCGAGACCAAGTCCTTAACCAGTCGAGTACTCCAAGTCGGACTTAAGTCCGAGTCCTTAACATTCGAGTCCGAGTCGAGTCCGGCCGAGTCCAGACAGTCTTAAAACTCATTTATTATTTTTTCTTTTGGCTTAGTCCCTTATTTATCAGGGGTTGCCACAGTGGAACGAACTGCCAACTAGTCCAGCATATGTTTACGCAGCGGATGCCCTTCCATCCGCAACCCATTCACACTCACACCACGGCCATTTTAGTGAATTAAATTCCCCTATAGCGCATGTGTTTGGACTGTGAGGTAAACTACAGCACCTGGAGGAAACCCACACCAACACACGGAGAACATGCAAACTCCACACAGAAACACTCCTGGCCCAGTCGAGACTCAAACCAGAGACCTACTTGCTGTGCGGCAACAGTGCTAAGCATTGAACCATGGTACCACATATGTAAAAAAATGTAAAATAACAATAATAATAATAAATCAAATATATTTTTCTATTAACATTTAAACTGTTAAATGAAGAATTTAAACTTTTGATACATTTTTACAAAATGACTTGTATTTTTTTGTTAGCTTGCTTCAAATTAAAATTAAAATAGGAGGATATATGTTGAATTTTTATTATTTTACAAGACTCACACGTTTGACATTATTCTAATGCCACTTTTTCACATTTCTTGTTTAAAATACGCTTGCATTATCAAGGCAACAATGCATTTTATGAACATTAATTCCAGAGAACTCTTATCAGCCCCAGTGTGGGAAATGAAACCATATTCATGCCGACTAACCCAGATCAGCACAGACCATTAAAGGTTCAGCAAAGGGAAACCATTCGGCTACACTGCTGTCTTAACAGGGAATTAACAGTCAGAAGAATTTTGTTTTAAATAAAGAAAGAGTTAACAAATAGCAGGGGCGATTGAGTGCAAAATAAAACCCAGTGGGAATCAGACTGAAAAAATAGTCCAGTGCAGATTTCTAGGCTCATGATCTGGGTCTACCTGGTAATGATAGCCTGAAACAGGGGTTCTCAATGTCTACATTAAAAGGTCCAAATCTGATTTTTTTTTTTTATTAAGGTCAAAGCAAAGAAATGAAACAAGTGATATTACATAACTTGTTTTTAATAAACATCCATAAGATGCAGCACGGTGTCACAGTGGGTAGCACAATGGCCTCACAGCAAGAAGGTTACTGATTCGAGCTGGCTTAGGGCAAAATAAACACAAACTTATCTGTTCATTCAACTTTGAACTGTCTATTCTCTTTATCAATTCTTTTCAGTGAGGCCGACATCTTCTTCCATTAAAATGATCGCTTTGCTACAGTGTGTTAAAACAGGCGTGCGCGCGCGATTATCCAGCATGATCATGATTAGGCCCGGCCCTAACCAATTTGGAGCCCTAGGCAAGATTTCAGGTGAATTCCAGTAAATTCCACTGCTAGTGTAAATATACTCATAAGGATCTTATTAGCTTTGTCTTGGACATTCATTCATTCATTTCTTTTCTTTTCGACTTAGTCCCTTTATTAATCAGGGGTCGCCACAGCGGAATGAACCGCCAACTAATCCAGCATGTTTTACACAGCGGATGCCCTTCCCTTCATATGCTACGCCCAATTTAATTCATCAATTCACCTATAGTTTTTGGATTGTGGGGGAAACCGGAGCTCCCGGAGGAAACCCACGCCAACACGATGAGAACATGCAAACTCCACACAGAAACATCAACTGACCCAGCCGTAGCTCGAACCAGCGACCTTCTTGCTGTAAGGCGACAGCACTACTCACTGCGCTACCGTGTACCGGCGCTACAACTGTCATCTAGCCAAGTTTCAGTTAAAAGCATAAAATCAAGGCAATTTGTGTTGATAAAATCATTGACTAAAAGAGACTTATTGTTGAGTGATCTGATGTTTAAAAGCGCTAACTTAACAGTTTTAGCCGTTTTTTTTTACATTAGTCTCAGATCTACATTTAATAGACACCAGATTTGAATTATTTGCTTTACGGCCAAAAGAAGTCTTTGGTTTTCTGTCACTTAACACAACACATATCTGCTTAGAGAAAGCTACAGACACACTGGGTTCCTGCTGTTCTGGCTGCTGAGATATGTTTACCTGGCTGGCATTTGGGCAGCAGGTGGTCTTCAAAGTGTCCCTACCATTCGGGACTGGCATGCTTTTCCAATGTACTGTCATATTTTAAATTCCTAGAACTTAACTAGTTGTATTTTTTACAACTCCCCAAAAATATAAATAAGCCTTTAAGAACGTCACAGGTGAGTAAGGTATGTTAGAGCCAGGGGACACGTTGCAGAGCTGCGTATCTGGCGAGGATGGTGCAATCACGCAAAGGAACATGATAATTACTATGTAATGGAAAATATATGTTCCTTCGGCACAGTGATTATGCCTTAGCTGACAGCTGAAGTTTGGCTTCATCAGCTAGAAAAGGGGATTTTACAATGCATGGCTGGCATTTATATACACAAAAGATTAAAATTGCTGCCAGTTGCATGCGCTGGCGACGCCACTTCATTGGGCCGTTTTATTTTTCTTCAGATGATTGGCTTCTTGCAAAATCTCCATTCTATGTTTTCCACATAGCATTGAAGTTCCTCTCCTCAGGGACCAAGGTGTTTTGTAGTAATCATACAGAAATGTTTATTTTAAAGGATATTATTGATTGTTATGTCCTTTGAACACAAATAAAACAACTATCATATTAAATAAATCTACTGTTTTTAAATACCTGTTTATGTGTGTAAATTAAAAAAATAGGCTCCACTTGCTAAAACATATTGATTATAAACCTCTTTTTCTTCCAGATGGGAACTTAAATTTTTTATGGTTCAACATTAATCAATTGGGTTAAATCTAGAAAAAAAAATAAAAAAACAGTGGAGATGATTAAATAGCAAACAGAGAAAGTAGGATCTGAACTTGTTACTCTACACTAATAGCAAGTGTAACATGTCAAAATAAATCTCTTTTTAGAGTACACATTTATATAATTAAAAAAGGAAGTATTTTTCTTTAATCTTGTGGTTAGTGGTGAATCTTAAATTGTCAAAAGTTATGATGTACAGTGACAGCACATATGGAAAGTATCTGGAAAGTTTAGTGTGTGTTGTTTCAGAAAGCTCCACCTTCCACACTGCTTCTCTCTGTACACGTGTGTTTGTGTATTAAATGACAGCACAAGTTCAAAGTAAAACAGCGCTTTCATTTTCTCATTGTTATCTAAAAAAATTTCAACAACTGCTCTGTAAAAATGGAGTATCAGGTGCGCTTTAATTTTGAAGACCGACAGAATAAAGCACTTGATGTTGCACGAACTGAAGAAGCTTTTAATAACACCACTGTTCTGGAACTGAAAAACAAACTAAAACAAAAAATCTCTGGAGCTCCAGGTAGGGTAAACTTGAGTTCTTTCAGATCCAAAGCTTCGTATTGTATTTCTTCAGGACAGTAAGGCTAAAAAACACAAGTTTCTTAAAATCATCCTAAAATCAGATTAACTGCAGTACTTTGAATTTGTGTTTTAGTCATTTTAATTTGAGCTGCTTCCATTTCCTGACATTACTAAATTTGCAGACTTTGTGTTGCTTTTCATTTTTTCTTTTTGCTATAGATCCTGGTAAATTAATTGTTGTCTTTGGAACGGAAACTCTGGAAGATGACAGAACTCTTGGGTCTTACAAAATTAAGCGTTTGTCTGTCCTATTAATTGTTATGACGATGCCTGGCGGAGGTAAGAGTACTCATAAGACTAATACAAAAACATGCATAAAAACATCAGACATTTTTTTTCTTTTTTTCTTCTTGAATGTACTTAATAGATTAATTGTAAATCCAGTTTTTTCTCTGTCCTACATAGACGTATCATATACAGACAAGGATTTTAAAGAACATTCACAGGCTGCAGATGACCATGTCCCAGCAAAAACCTGTCCTTGTGGGTAACCTGATCACAGTAGATCTGGCTGTTAGAATTTACCATGGCCTACATTTTTACTTGTTGTCAGGAAAAAAAATACCCATCTTAATGTACATTACATTTAAAAGTCAGCACCAGTGTTTAAAAGAACACAATAAAATTTCTCATAGGAACAGAACCCTGATGCCTTACATTCTCATTCTCTATAGTTAAAGACAAATATATATACAAAAGAGCATAAAAACATGAATTTTATTCATACATGAATGCTATTCTGATTTTATTCTAATTTTGCCTTTTGGCATTGTGTTACTCTGAATATTGTTGCTTTTATGTGATCCACTGCTGTTGATTGAACAAATAGAAGCATATTTGTTAAAGGGACAGTTCATATGGACACAGATGGATAATAAAAAGATTTCTTAAAGAGACAGTTCACCCAAAAATCAGACTAAATGCCTTCATCATGTAGTCACACTCATGTTTAGTTTATCTTTCATTGTGCTTAACAGAAGAAAGAAACTCAAACAGGTTTGGAAAAAGTAAAGAATGAGGAAATGATGACAGACAGAATGTTTCTTTTTGGGTGAACTGTGCGTTTAAATGAGGTCACAGCCAATCATAAATGAAACTCTGTTGCTACTGTATCTGGTCTTGTCACTACTTTCCTGACATTATGATACTTACCTACAGTCCTGTCCTGCTTGCCCAACCATCTGTTTTCATTCAGCTTTACAGATCTTACTAATACCCTGAACGAGAAATAGTTGTTTATTAATTTCCTTTGTTTGATTTGCTGCTTATCTACTTGCATAATTCAACATATACATTCAGTTTTGCATTCCCTGTTTTCTTGTTCCTTGTTTTAATAAAAACTATTTTATTTTTACTCATCTCTGTTTATCTGGTTGTTTTCTGACATAATGACAAAATGTACAAGAGGTGTCCACAAACAAACACAACTGGCCACACTTCCATGTCCTGTTAAAAAATACAGACATTTTACAGGCATATACAGACTTATAGACTTATACAGTTCAAACTTATGTCTTCTTGTTTCTGTGTTTCCTCCGGGTGCTCCAATTTTCCAGATGAACTGGAAGTTCTGGAAGAACTGAAAGAAGAGAGAGAGAGAGAGAGAGAGAGAGAGAGAGAGAGAGAGAGAGAGAGAGAGTGTGTGTGTGTGTGTTTGTGTGTGTGAGGGTTGTAATTTACTGGTTTGCATCCACTGGTAAAACATATGCCAGAGTAATTGATGGTTCATTCTGCTGTGGCAGAATTTCCTGAGTTTATTCCCTGATATGTCAGGGACTAAGCTGAAGGAGAGGGAGTTAGTGATTAATTCACCTGTTGAGTCTGAGGAGTAACTAGCTGAATTCCAGTAAAGGAAAAAAACAGCAGAAATATCTATTTTAACAGTAACAGGTTTATTTTTCAAAATGAATTGAAAATAAGTGAAGTTTCATAAACTAATTTCGAGAGGAGCACGTGATATGATTGTGCACCGCTGGCCACTCATCCGTAATCAGTAAAATCCAATCAGAATGATCCTAGATGAATATAAAGGGATCAATTTCTCCTAATTGCTCTATCTTCGTTTTGAAAGAATGCTTCCCGCTACAACGCTCCCGCATTTAATCGACGCTTCAGCATCATTTAACCTTCTGACATGGAAGAATAAACAAACAACAACTCCTCCAGCCAGAACCTCGCTCTCCTCAAAACTTCAGCAGCTGCCCCGCCAGTAATCAAGACCGAATTCCCGCAAGACGCCGGCACATCAGCACTTCTAACTTCTAATCCAATTGCCCCACTCTACACAAGTCACAACTCCGACCAAACTTAAAACGCTGGCGATCCCAAGCCACCGCAATGAAGCCGAACTCACTGATCACCTAACATTAGCGGTCCACTTTCGGTAACGTGCATGAGTTAACAGGAAGTCTGGCAAAAACAGCGTGTATAGAACGAATTAAACGAAGAACTCACCTCTCAGCTTGAATACAAATGACCAGGCTATTTAATCCATAAACACTTGTCCACAACACATTCAAACGTTGATATACATCCATGGAAAAGTGCACTAATATCCAAACCAGCTGCTGGAGCGAGTGGAGCTTTCAGGCATAAACACCGTAGCGATTTACAAAATGGCCGCCGATCTTTTGCACTCTGAACTCTGACGGATACTCCAAGGAGCCAATAGCTGAAAGAAGAAGTATCTCCATCCAATGAGCTTTACAAACCCGAGAGGGTCCCGCCTTCTCTCTTGACAGTTTCATGAATGGACTAAGTGCAAAGACTTTGTTAATGAATCGGACCAGAAAGCTCAAGATTTCATGTTGAGATTCCAGACACATTATTTATCACAGATTGAGTAAAGCCATAATAAAAATTACATTCACACAGTTCCTGCTAAGTGGCAACATCGTTTCTCAAGTTTGATGTGGGCAGTTTACATATTTACATTTTATTAATAATTATATATACAAAAAAAAACACTAAATGAGTAGTACCCAGCTAGTGGTAGCCATCCTACACATCAAGTTTGAACTCTTTTGTAACATGCGGACAAATGCCCACTTCTACAACCCTCGCACTTTGTGACATCAAGTTAATATAACATGCATTAACAAAAGCACTTCCATTCACAGATGTCCATACACTTATGAAGACACCTCGCACAAATATCGGCAATACATTTTATTATGTCTGCTGTACATGTGCCATCTTGCAAAGATTTAATTTCTAATTCTCTCTTGTTTTTCCATTTTAGAGTTCACGACTGCCAGCTCCTGAGACTGCCCTCATTCAACCCATCACATTCTTCATCCATTCCTAATGCATTTACACTCCTCGCAAAGATACCTTTCCACCTATACAGCCCACACCTTTAATGTCATATTCACACTAGACTTAGTTTTGTGAAATTCCGAGCTAACATCAAATTCATCCCTCATCCCATCACAGTATAGCTAATCTTACTTTGCAGGATGAAGAACTGTCTCTAATAAGCAAACTAATCAATTATACAAGGACAATCTATTATACATTCGAGCCTCCCCCATCCCACCTCCCACCCCCCTCTTAATGCTTCAACGCTGATTACCATCCGCACTTCCGGTATAGCAGAGTCGCTCCGCCGAGCCTTATTCTCCCTTTGCACCCCCCTTTTCCATTTACAGATGACACAACCCACCCAGTAACACGATTCAGATTTAGAGATACTTATAATAGTTTTTGCTTCACAGGCTTCTCCCAGTCACTCTTACACAGGGTGTCTGAGGAGTATCAGAAGGTGTTGGGGGCTGATAAGTCAATATAGAGAAGTTGAGGGCCTTTACAGTATTAGAAAGTCTTAGATTCCTTTACAAGGTAATACATTTATTGTTGTAAAAGATATAATTGTATGCTAAAGTTTGACTGTATTCAAGCCGTGAATATCAGGATACTAGGTAGTTACGTAATCAGTAAAATTCTACTAAGGTTTGACAGCTTGCCACTTGTTTCCTGCAACACTATCAGTCTGCAGCTCTATAGGTGACAACCTGTCGAATCGGCTAGATTTAATATACATGTGTCTGTATTCGAATGTTTAGTTGGATTCATTTATTACATTTTAATATTTAGTAAATATTCTGTAAGATAAATCTCGCCAGCATTTTTGATTGAAAGTGGTGATAAGGTCTTTAAATGTGTGGGAAAAGTATTAAAGGTGTTGAATTACTTCTCTTATTCCTGTATACTATGTTTCAGAATATGAGCAGCCATCACAGAAGTACAAAGGGCAGCAACAAGTCCAGATTCTAGGAAGGTGGTCACCTGATGCCTTCAAGACATGCGTCCTAGCCACTGGCCCCCCAAAGAAGTCCAGATGGCTCTCGTCAGCCATCATCCCCATCCACTCAAGGGCGAGGGCGTGACCCAGCGACCTTACCTTCTTCTTTTTCTTCCTTCTAGCCTGAGTAACACTCAGTTTTCTCCCCTAGCCACATAGGTAATTGGAGTTTCATCCAAGCCCCCGTCACCCCGCCACCCCGGCCGTTTCCGCAGGAGTCTTCACAGCCCCCTCCCATTTCCCGTCTCCTGCCCGACGCCGCCCCCCCTAAAGCTCTGACTTCCGCAGAAGTGTTACCTCGAGCTGTGACTCCCGCAGGAGCCACCCTCACCGCCCATACCAGGCCTTAGCAACCTTCATCTTATATATATATATATATATATGTACGCACGTACATAGATATATTTTTATAATAGCGCTGTCACTCCCGGCTCCATCTCCTCACGGAGTGCTCCTTGAGCACCCAACTCATCCCGTCACCCTCTAACAGGAGTCTTCACTGTCCAATTCCCCTTTCCCAGACTCCTGCTAGAGTAGGCCAGCTTGCCCTGTTCCCCGGGCGCCGACCCCCACAGGGGTCAGTCACTGACCCCCAGGCCACTGAAACTCATTATATATATATATATATATATATATATATATATATATATATATATATATATATATGGACTTTCGTTTATAGATATATATTTACATAGAGCACTGTCACTCCCAGCTCTATCTCCAGTCGAAGTGTTCCTCGAGCATCGACTTCAGCAGTAGTCTGGCCAAACTTGCCACTCACCCTCTAGCAGAAATCTCCACCACCCAAATCACACTTCACGATTTCTGCTAGAAATGGCAAAATAAAATAAAAAATTGCTGCACCCAACTCCCGCAGCGCCTATTCCGACTCACAAAAGTCTCCTGATCACCCCCTCCAGGCCTTAGATTACCCCATTATATATATATATATATATATATATATATATATATATATATATATATATATATATATATATACTCTCATATATATATATATATATATATATATATATATATATATATATATATATATATATACATATATATTCATATATAGCGCTGCCACTTCCCTGCTCTATCTCCGTTTGGAGTGTTCCTTGAGCATATTTTTGACTCTTAATGAGCCAACCCCGTCCACCGCTTATGATCCCCCTTCACTAGTCTCTCCCCAACCCCCTCCCCCGCTCTGGCTCCCACAGGAGTCAGTTTCAAACTTTGCTCCAACTGGAGCCCCCTACTCTTTCTTCATTCCTTAATTACTATATCCAGCAGCCGGATATAGTAAAAACTTTCTAGCTTTTTGGGGGAAATTCTTTGAAATACTCGGCTGCTGTCCCGAGCTAGAGGCATTTTTTGGGGAGCGATCGAGACCTACCTGATCTCAGTTCTCCTGATATGCTTCTAGACCGGGTGGGAGCCCTGAGCTAAATTATCTCCGAGCTCAGGGTTCTCTCCTGGGACAGCATGCCAAACCTGCTATAAGTGCCAAGCATATCTAAGTGGGAACTCTTAAAATTACATTTTGCAAAAATGTTCTCGGGGTGTCATGGTGGCGCAGTGAGTAGCATGTTCACCTCACAGCACTCAGGTCTCTGGTTCGAGTCTCGGCTGGGTCAGTTGGTGTTTCTGTGTGGAGTTTGCATGTTCTCTCCGTGTTGGTGTGGGTTTCCTCCGGGTGCTCCGGTTTCCCCCACAGTCCAAACATGTGCTATAGGGGAACTGATCAACTACACTGGCCATAGTGTATGAGTGTGTATGGGTGTTTCCCAGTGATAGGTTGCAGTTGGAAGGGCATCCGCTGTGTATAACATATGCTGGAATAGTTGGTGGTTCATTCCGCTATGGCGACCCCTGATTAATAAAGAGACTAAGCCGAATATAAAATGAATAAATGAAAAAGAGTTCTTTTTTTGTGCTGCCTTTGGTGTGTAAAGATTCATTTTAGAGTATTTTGTAAAGTATTTATTATTTTAATTTAGCTTGTACAAAAGATTTAACATATTTTAAGGTCAATATTATTAGTCCCTTTTAAAAGTTTCTTAATGGGGCTAACATATATTGTCAACAGAACAAACCACTGTTCCCCTTCGGGGGGAACTTCAGCACTATAAGTGGATTTGATGTTAAATCCACGTATGGGAGATTCGGTTCAGAAGCCGCTCGTCTGAAAGAGTATTGAACGGGCCAATGAAAGCCATGAATTGGCAGCGTAAGCCTGCGCAGGTGTGCTGCATCGGCAATTAACTGAGCATATAAGCACACCTGGCGCCAGCAGACGCTATCCTTTTCGCTTCAGAGACTTTTCTGATCGAGCTTCATGAGGGTTCCTCTTGCTGTCTACAGCCACATCGACCGAACGTGTGTCTCCCGGTCTAGAGCGAGTCCACGCAGCGGCAGATGGTCGAGCTGGATTTTCTCCCTTGCCTGGCGTCCCTTTGGGTCCGGTCCTCCAGAGCGGTGCAGTTTGCAGTTTTCCTAAAAGAGCAACACAGTCGTGCAGCACGTCCTTTTCAGGACGGCACTCCGACTGTGTGTTTCTAGTTGCGGGGGTTTCCTGGCTCCGGATGATGGGCACGATCACTGCATTACATGTTTGGGGGTCCTGCATGTTAATGCGGTGCTCGGGGGCGGTTCATGTCGTCACTGCGATGCCATGACCGTCGCGCAGTTGAGATCGCGGCTAACTTTCGTAAGAGAGTGAGCCACCCCAGTCGCCTGCTGCAGAGCTCGGGCAGATCTGAGGGTTCCAGCGAGAGATAATCCGCTGCCTAAGGGCTCGCGGACCTCTCGCTCCTCCAAGCACTCCATCCAAGCTTCAGGTACTGGGAGTGATCCGTCTAATCAGACGGTAGCTCTCACGCTCGCTGACACCGGAGATCAGATGTCCCCCGCGGCATCGGAGGGTGGGCTTTCATTGTCCGACGATAATCCGGACCCGCTCGCCCCCTTCGGGCAGGTGAGTGCTGTCAAAACGGATACTGAAACGGACGTGTTAGCCGTGCTTTCCCGGGCTGCTTCGGCCGTGGGTTGGAGATGGCTTATCCCCCAGCTCCGCGGCCGGACCGACTAGAGCGGCGATCCCTTCTTCCCGGCGACGCACAGTAGGCTCACGCGGTCTTAAAGAGCACTTTTTTTCTGCTCATGCTGCGTGTCCCGCTACTGTCACCACTCTTGGTGGTGGAGTGGCCAGGGGGTATGTGGCGATTCCTCAGGTTGAGTGCGCGATGGCGGTTAATCCGCGCGGCGCCTCTTCTTAGCGGGGTCTGCCTCGTCTCCCATCCAAAGCCTGTGAGTTTTCGGCTCCATCGGAGGTAGAGCTTACAAAGCTACGGACCAGGCTGCATCCGCCTTGCATGCGATAGCCACCTACCAGCGCTACCAAGCGCAGGCGCTGGCCGAGCTGCACGAGGGTGGGTCCAACCCAGGCTTACGAGCTCCGCACCGCCGCCGACTTAGCTCTTCCGACTACTGAGTCTGCTGCGTGTGGTTTGGGGAGGACGATGTCCACACTAGTGATCCAGGAGCCCCACCCCTGACTAAAACTTGGCTGGTATGCGCGAAGTCGACAAAGTCCGCTTTCTTGACTCGCCCATATCCCAAGCTGGTCGGCGACACTGTCTGCGAATTCACCCAGGAATTCGAGGCAGTGTGAGAGCAGTCTGATGGGTGATGTCTTATCGGCGGATCCGTAAGCCCGCTCCGCCCGCCGTGCCATCCATACCTGCTCCTCGCCGAAGGCGCCCACCTACAAGAGCTGCACCGCCCCCGCACACACCTCTGGCGAAGCGAGCGCGTCGAGCACCTCGGAAGCAGGCAGCTTCCCCTGCCCAGAACGCCGCTAAGTCCGGCAACGGACCGCGAAGCGTCCCTGGGACAGGTCATCTGGAGAAGAGGGAACTTGCTCTTCCCTGCTGGAGGGCGGGGCGCCATTTCCAACGGCACCTTTTACTGCCATGAAATGAAAGGGCACTTTTTCACTTCCCCGGATGTGTCAGCCCGAAATCTGCCAGTCTGAGACACTGTGCTCTCTAGCTCGCAGGTTAGGTGCGCTCCGCCAGTGGCTCACGAGCACTGCAAGCCCTGCCAGTTGGGGACGCGCCGCCTCTCAGCTCGCAGGGTCTACATGCTCCGTCAGCGGCTCACGGGTGCTGGGGGGACGGTCTCCCCTCTCCCAGCCCCCAAGCCCCTTTTCCGGAGTCAGGGTGCGGAGCCAGAGCGAATCGCTCTTCTCCAGCTCAGACCCTCGCGCTCCCCGGATCAGCACACCCGCTCCGCGCTGCCCCTCCGCGGGTACGTCAGCGATTGCTGCGATGACGTCATTAGCGAGGGCTCTGCCTGCCTGGTTAGCGCGGGCCAGCCCCTCGCGGTGGCTCATACGCACAATCAGACTCGGCTACGAACTTCAGTTCTCGAAACGGCCTCCCAAGTTCACGGGCGTGTGTTTTACCAGGGTCAATCCCCTGTCCGCCCCTGTCTTGCGAGAGGAGATTGCTGCCCTCCTGGCGAAGGGTGCAATCGAGCCGGTACCTCCAGCCGAGATGGAGAGTGGGTTTACAGCCCGTACTTCATCGTACCCAAAAAGAGCGGTGGGTCATGGCCAATCCTAGATCTGCGCGTTTTAAACCGCTGCCTTCACAAGCTGTCGTTCAGAATGCTTACGCAGAAGGGCATCCTCTGATGCGTCCGCCCTCAGGATTGGTTTGCAGCCATAGACCTGAAGGACGCGTATTTTCATGTCTCCATTCTTCCACGCCACCGTCAGTTTCTGCGGTTTGCGTTCGAAGGTCGAGCATGGCAGTACAAGGTCCTCCCCTTCGGGCCCTCTCTGTCTCCGCGGGTCTTCACCAAACTCGCGGAGGGTGCCCTAGCGCCCCTTCGGCTCGCGGACATCCGCGTACTCAATTATCTTGACGATTGGCTGATTTTAGCCCACTCTCGGGAGCAATTGACTGCGCACAGAGACGAGGTGCTCCGGCATCTCCGCCTACTGGGGTTGCAGGTCAACTGGGAAAGGTTGCAGAGGATCTCTTTTCTCGGAATGGAGCTGGACTCGGTCACCATGGTAGCGCGCCTCTCCGGAGAGCGCGCTCGCCTGCTGCTGAACTGTCTGAGGGAGCTCAACAGCAAAATAGTGGTCCCCCTGAAATATTTTCAGAGGCTCCTGGGGCATATGGCTTCTGCTGCGGCTGTCACGCCGCTCGGACTGCTCCATTTGAGACCACTTCAGCACTGGCTTCAAGGTCGAGTTCCAAGACGCGCATGGCATGCGGGCATACACCGAGTCTCTGTTACTGCACTGTGTCGCCGCACCCTCAGCCCCTGGAACGACCCCTCGTTCCTGCAGGCCGGTGTGCCTCTGGGACAGGCGTCCAGTCTTGTTGTTGTCTCAACAGATGCTTCCAGCTCAGGCTGGGGAGCCGTGTGTCGTGGGCATGCAGCTGCGGGCCTGTGGGTAGGTGCCCAGCTGCATTGGCATATCAATCGCCTAGAGCTGTTGGCAGTGTTCCTCGCTCTCCACCGTTTTTCTCCGGTGTTGGAGCAACAACACGTGCTGGTCAGGACGGACAGTACGGCGGCGGCAGCATATATAAACCGCATGGGGGGTATGCGCTCTCGCCACATGTCTCAGCTCGCCCGCCGTCTGCTCCTCTGGAGTCACCCGTGGCTGAAGTCGCTGCGCGCCATTCATATCCCAGGTATGCTCAACCGTGCAGCCGATGTGCTCTCACAGCAGCAGTTTCACTCTGGAGAATGGAGACTCCACCCCGAGTCTGTTCAGCTGATATGGGCGCGATTCGGGAGGCGATCGATCTGTTGCTTCCTCCGAGAACGCTCATTGCCAGTTGTTTTATTCCCTGACCGAGGGCTCTCTCGGCACGGATGCACTGGCCCACAGCTGGCCTCGGGGCATACGCATATGCGTTTCCCCCAGTGAGACTGATCGCGCAGTTACTGTGCAAGGTCAGGGAGGACGAGGAGCAGGTTCTGTTAGTTGCGCCCCTCTGGCCCAACCGGACCTGGATATCAGAGCTCTCCCTCCTCGCGACGGCCCTCCCATGGCAGATCCCTTTAAGAGAGGACCTACTTTCTCATGGACAAGGCACCATCTGGCACCCTCGCCCCGATCTCTGGAACCTTCACGTGTGGTCCATAGACGCGAGGAAGACTTAGGTAACCTGCCGCCCGCGGTGGTTGATACCATCACTCAGGCTAGAGCCCCCTCTACGAGGCGCGCCTACCCCCTGAAGTGGAGTCTATTCACTGAATGGTGTGTCTCTCGCAGAGAAGACCCCCGAAACTGCCAGATTAGTGTTGTGCTCTCTTTCCTTCAAGAGAAGCTGGATAGCAGGCTGTCGCCCTCCACTCTCAAGGTTACGTTGCCGCCATCTCCGCTCACCATGACGCGGTGGCTGGCGGCACCGTGCGAAAGCATAACCTCATCATCCGGTTCCTCAGAAGCGCTAGGCGAATTAATCCAACTCGCCCCCCTCTCACGCCCTCTTGGGATCTCGCCCTCGTTCTCACGAGCCTGCGATTTGATCCCTTCGAGCCACTCAATACAGTATCCTTAAGATTTCTGTCCCTGAAGACAGCTCTGCTGGTCGCGTTGGCCTCCATTAAGAGGGTCGGGGACCTGGAGGCATTTTCGGTCAGTGACTCGTGCCTGGAATTCGGGCCGGGATTTTCTCACGTTATTCTGAGACCCCATCCGGGTTATGTGCCTAAAGTTCCTACCACTCCCCTTAGAGATCAGGTAGTAACCCTGCAAGCGCTGCCCCCGGAGGAGGCAGACCCAGCCCTGTCCTTACTTTGTCCAGTCGCGCTCTGCGCATTTATGTGGACCGTACTCAGAATTTTAGATCTTCTGAGCAGCTCTTTGTCTGTTATGGCGGACGGCAGCAGGGAAGTGCCGTATCGAAACAACGATTATCCCACTGGATTGTGGAGGCTATTTCATGTGCTTATTTAAGCAGAGGCCAGCCGCGTCACCCAGGATTGCGTGCGCACTCCACTCGGAGCGTTGCATCCTCTTGGGCGTGTGCGCGTGGTGCTTCTTTAACAGACATTTGTAGAGCTGCGGGCTGGGCGACACCCAACACATTTGCAAGGTTTTATAATCTGCGAGTGGAGCCGGTTTCCTCAAGGGTGTTAGGGACCTTTAGTGATTGAGGAAACAACTCGGTGGGGTGTTGTAGCACGCTTGCGGTGCCTTTTTTCCCTAACACGGAGAGATGTGCACCCTCCTGTCTGTCAGTAAAGTTCCCCTTTCGGTGAGCCCTGCAGATTCCTCCGAGGCCCCCAGCACTGACTCAGCGGAGGAGTCACTTGCTGGCCCACTACGTTAGGTCTGCCCGCTGGTCAGCCTGCGTTTTTGGGTACAGGTGCCTGCTATGGCCAATCCCCGCTGGTGATCCCCATATGCTTTCCGCCACGGTTAAGTTCCCCCCCCTGGGTGGACCAGTGCTTTCCCTATCCGCTAACCGACTTCTTATGCGGACTCCCCCTTCTCAGGGTTAGTCCATATGTAATTCCATTTGTCTCCCTATTGGGTGCGGATGATCTCCGCAGCGTCCTCCCTACTGGGATGGCACGCTTCCCAACGTACTGTCGTATATTCCTAGAATTATCTAGACGCTAGCGACTCCCAAAAAAATATACCTATTCCGTAAAGCTTCTTTTGAAGTGGGATAAGTTAGGGCCAAGGGCACGTTGGAGGACCGCGCCTCTCATGATTTGGGTGCGTCACGCTTGCCTGACCGCTCTCTCATGGTGGGTGTTGGTAAGGTGCAGTCATTATGGCGCTTTCAATGGGCTCCCATACGTGGATTTAGAACATCAAATCCACTTATAGTGCAGAAGTTCCCCCCGAAAGGGAACGAAGGGTTACTTTAGTAACCTCGAACGTTATCCAGTAACTTTTCTAATTACCCTAATTAACTTAGTTAAGCCTTTAAATGTTACTTCAAGCTGAATACTAATGTCTTGCAAAATAACAAGTCAAACATTGTGCTGTTATCATTACACAAATAAAAAACATATATAATTAGAAATTAGTTATTAAAACTGTTATGTTTAAATGACAAACTTCTCTCCGTTAAACTACACTTGAGAAATAAAACTTAACAATTAACTTATTTTGTTTACTCTAATTTGGTGTTTGGTGTAGATCTGTTTTGGTTTCTGAGGGGTTTGCTTCAGTCTCAATTTCATTGGTGTTTCAGGAGAGCTTGAAGATGAAAATAGAGATCCTTTTTGACAATACCATTGGTTGACTGTGATTTCCACGAATGGATGAGCTTTACAATATATTATATAATGTGGGTGTTTTTTTATTTATTTTATTTATTTGGCCCACATTAAATCAGAACCCATAAAAAAATGCAGATTTACACATATTGTTGAGACCTTTAATCTATTTAGTTTAATGTTTAAGTGTGTTTACAATAGAATATGCAATGCAATATTTTGTCTGTCTTCTAGTGGACATATTGTTGTTTGTGAGTATGTGTTATGATTTTCAGATTTAAATTTTGGTCCCTAGATTCTATTTGGTCTTGACAATACGCAACAACAAACAATTTGTAAACTTTATTTTATTTGCCCACAGTTTACTTTATTTTCAGATGGACAATATGACAAATTTTTCATTTCATTTTCACACAGAAAATCATTAACTGTTGGTCAGTTTTTTCAGTTTTTGTGCATAATATTCCTTCTTAATATCCAGTAACTCAATTTTTGCTTTGAGTTTTTGTATTTTAAGACACAAAATGTCATCCGCAGGTGCCGCTCTGCTAGTGATCTCCTGTAAAGGTGAAGAGGAGACGTCTTGTACAGCAGAAGAAGAGTCAAATGGAGCATCTCCAGCATCATCCACACTGTTCACATGATGAAAATATCACAGAGTGAAAACATGATGTGCATTTATTTTAACATCCATCAAATGTTATAAATGTTTAAGAGACAGTTCAATAAAAAATATATATATTTTTAAAATCATTTGCTAAGCCTTTACGTGTTCTGATTATTTTTGAGTTTTTTTATTCTGTTGAACACAAAAGAAAATATTTTTTGGAAGGCTGACAACCGGTAACCATTGACTTCCAAGGTTAAAAAAAAATAGTAATGGTTACAGGTTTTTATTGGGCAAAGCAGTGGCGCAGTACGTAGTACTGTCGCCTCACAGCAAGAAGGTTGCTGGTTCGAACCTCGGTTCAGTTGGCATTTATGTGTGGAGTTTGCATGTTCTCCCTGCATTCGCGTGGGTTTCTTCCGGGTGCTCCACTTTTCCCCACAGTCCAAACACATGCTGCAGGTGAATTGGGTAGGCTAAACTGTCTATAGTGTATGAGTGTGGCAGGCCCATATGACAGGCCGGCAGGAAGGTGTAAAAAAAAGTTGTTATATGGACAAGTCTAAAATAGAGGACTTGTTCAAAAAGAGCCGACCCCGCAACCATATGGGACAAAGGCCGAAGAAGAGGTTACAGTTTTTAGTACTTTTCACGGAATAAGAAACACAAACAGGTTCAGAACCACTTGAAGGAGAGTAAATGATGACAGAATTAACATTTATTGGGTGATGTTATAAGAATAAGTTATTTTGTTTATTTTACCACCTCTGTTCCTCCTTCAGTTTGCACATGGCTGTGTCTGGTGCTTCTGCACTGCCTGGAATGGAATAGTGGCTCTTATCCAGAAATGTGCTTTTCTCCACAATCTCAGACAGAGGATGCCAACCTTTCTGATGCAATTTTGGATGTTGACCTTATGGAAGCAGACATTTATTGTAAAATTGTTTCAGTAAGCCTAAAATCAAATGTATAAGTGTCTTTCTTTCTATGCTGCCATTCCTTGAGAAAGTGCTGCTTTTACACTCATATCAATTTGTAGCAATTTAATTTGCTTATAAAAATTGTACAGAATTTTGCCTTTTATCATGTCCCGTTATTTAATGGTTCCCAACCCAATTATTTTTTGAGGCAGCTGTTTTGGGATATTTTGAATGTTGTCAATTTGTGAGTATAATCAACTGTATATTGTTACAATGTAATGTAACTAATTTATAATTAGGCATGTACCTATATGTAATGTTTTTGCAAATAATGCGAAATGTAAAAGATTAAAAGAAGATGTGACTTCAGGCTTGCAGGCTCTTTATTGGCTCAAATCGCAGGTTTTGGATGGGCATTTTAGGTTGGCATCATTGTTGTCCTTCTATAAAATGTACTTTTACTTAGCATTTTTCCCTTTTAGTTAAGTTAAAGACAGTTTTTAGGACATTTTTTGAGACTTTTATACATACTGGGCAATGAGTTTGCTCTTTGTATATCTCCTCCCCCTTTACCTTGCTTTCTCTGTTGCTGTGTTCTTACTGAGAGAGTAGTCTCTATAATTTCTGAACCTAAAAAAGATGCAAGAATAACATAAATTAAGCAAGAATTTTCAAAAGTTTACAGACGATATAAACTGACTTTGACATGCAATGTTATTTAAGCAAATGTTTAAGTGACAAATAACGTGTCACTTTATTGTTAAGAAGTGCATTAATAAATAAATCTGTACTGTTGCTGTTTAATACAACACATAAATCTGAAGATATAATTGATTTGCTTTTTAAGTGCTGAACAAGAAAATAAGGGATGGTTTTATATATTTATGTACAAGATTTCTTTGGTGGATGCGGTTAAAAAGCAAACTAGAATCAAGAAAAAAAGATGAGAACAGACAGATGTTCAAAGTGGTCAAGGAGATGTGAGATCTTAAAAATGAGGCTTTATCGGTAAATATCTGTATTAAAGCATACCTCTTATTTTTGCTGAAGAGTGTTTGTCTATTTTTGAGTCAGTGTTTATGTTAGTGGCACATGTTTGACCCTCTGATATCTCTTTAAGACTCTCAGCCTTAATATCAGCTTCTGGTCCTGCTGTGTTCTGCTGTGGTTCACTGAAAGCGTCTGTGTGCTCATATTGATGATGTTTATATTCCCCTAATGTCAAACACAATAAATAAAAAAGAACAACAACTTAAAATGTTTACCAGAAAATAGATCATGTAGATTTAATCTATTCACAGGCTTTTTACATTTTCTACCTGTTGCCACCAGGGAAGCTGTTGTCACAGTAGTGGACTGTTCCTGTCCTTGTTCTGAGGATTACATTTGCATTACATTTACATTTTACTCATTTAGTAGACACTTGAGTTCAAGGCAACAAATAAGGAAGACAATTATGTTTCTAAACTCTGCTGCCTTTATTTATGTTCATATTACTTTTGTATGAAAACATCTAAACTGGAAAAGGTAAAAACCAGGACAATATTTAAAATCACATTTTATCACTGGAAGTGCCTTTGTTTTTATCTGATTCCACATGCATTGTTCACATGCTACAAATTGTAGCTTTCCCAGTTTATAAATTAAACCTCAAGTTGTATGAGGATGTGAATGCTTTTTACAATATTCCAGTGTGGTGTAAAGGCATTGTTACTCTACAAACACATGGCTGTGACTGTTTCTTGGCAAACATTCGACCAGTATTGAGCTAAAGAAATAAGTTTTATTTGCTTTGTTGAAATCTGTGAACATTTTACAAAAGCAATACGCCTGTGGATTGCAATAAATTCATAACAGCTTAAAAGATTATAGGTCCTCTGCTCTACATCTAACAATGCTAAAATAATTACAGTGAGCCATGGCTTATGGGTCTTATATATGTAATATACTCCTAATTTACATACATACATACATACACACATACATATATACATATATAAACAGTTATGAATGTTTGCCTTAATTAACAGATATCTGATCAACAAAGTTTTCATCTCTACTTACGTTTCTTGAAGAAAAGTAAACATGCTGTCTCAGAGATAAGGTGGGTTGGCAGTTGTCTAGTGGAAAGAAAATTAAATGCATTAAAAGATGCAATAAACCATATTAAAATAAGTGATTGATAACTTACCTTTCATCAAACCGAATCTGCAAAACATAAAATAATAAAAGGCTGAAAGTGAAATTGAAGTCAATTCTGCCACATGTACAGATATACAAAGACTTGAAATGATGTTACTCTCAGACTCTGGGTGTATACAAATAACAAAAGCACTACAAAATGAATACAATGAAGGAAAAAATATCAAATGAAGTAAAATACAAAAACTATAATTATACAAAAATCTTTATCACAAAGAACAAGTTTCTGAGTTCTATCCAAGATAATACCTTTAGTTGTATATTTACAGTATATATGAAAAAGAGGAAAACCCACCCTGTGCACACTGGAGTCATTAAACTCATACCACTGCTGATCCTCAAATGACTTGATATGAGCATAGTAGTGTCCACCACTGAGAGAACCAACATGATTGACCAAAGCATACAGATCATACTGATAAACAACACCACTCTCATCCTGAAAAAGACATGAATAATCATTAAATGTACAATATATAAACATTCCCAACATACAGTTAAAGTCAGAATTATTCGCCCCCTTTGAATTTTTTTTCTTGTTTAAATATTTTCCAAATGATGTCTGATAATATTTGTTCTTCTGGAGAAAGTTTTATTTGTTTTATTTGGGCTAGAATAAAAGCAGTTTTTAATTGTTTAAACAGCATTTTAAGCTCAATATTGTTAGTCCCTTTAAGCTTTATTTTTGTAGATAGTCTCCAGAACAAACCATCATTATACAATAACTTGCCTAATTACCCTAACCTGCCTAGTTACCCTAATTACCCTAGTGAAGCCTTTACATGTCACTTTAAGCTGTATAGAAGTGTCTTGAAGAATATCTAGTCTAATATTATTTACTGTCATCATGACACAGAGAAAATAAATCAGTTATTAAAGATGAGTTATTAACACTGTTATGTGCAGAAATGTTTTGAAGAAATCTGCTCTCTGTTAAACAGAAAATGGGGAAAAAATAAACAGGGGGCGAATAATTCAGAGGGGCTAATAATTCTGACTTCAACTGTATACACTGCACATGCCTGACTAAAATAACTTATTTTTAAACAAATAAATGCGCAGCAGCACTCCCAGAAAATATTAGAGTGGAAAAACATATAATTACAAAAACAAAAACAAGTTTAAATGTAAACAAATGACTTATGTTCTGTGAATCCTTTTCATGCCAAAAAAGCTGCATCAGGTTTAATTTACTGTGTTTTCTTTTCTGTGCATCCATAACAAGCCTGAACATAAATAAAAAAGTAAAAATATAAATAACAAGCATAGAGAATTCCTCCACAGGCCCAGTATAAATTCCCGACAACCTTTAAATAATGCTGTCAATTCAAAATTGACAAGTTAAACTGACCAACCTAAAATTGTATATTGGTCCTTTATTACACTTACCTGTCTTCTCTCTGGAAGTCAGAAATAAAAATATAAGAGTAGCTTTAAAGAGAATTAAAGCTATCTGAGAGACGAATTATTCACACCTTTACTGTTAACCGGAAAGGAATTTCAGCTCGACGCTCGTTCTTCATGTAAGTCCTATAGCTGTAATCAAACTCAAACCTCTTCAGTTGTAGAGTTAGGATGTCTGGCAATTCAGATATGGTGCACTCCTGAAATAAATAAAGTGTTATTTAGAATAATGGCAGCATCTTACATTTAGTGGCACTGTTTTTCTGGACAAACATCATGTCTTTTGGTTTACTTATTTCCATTAACATTATTTGTGTAACAAACATGTTTAATATGTGTAAGTATAAAAAAATTACAAAATTGAAACCTCACCACATCCATATAAGTCTGCTTTTTGCAAATTTCACAGTACAATCGATTGTCATCTGTCATGGACACTTTTTCAAACCGTGCATCAAAACTCTTTTGCTGAAATGTAAAAAAAAAATAAAGAAACATGATAAATGCAAAAATTCCTGTCAGCCTAATAATAATAATAATAATAATAATAATAATAATAATAAATTTTATTTTAAGGCGCCTTTCTGGCAACTCAAGGACACCGTACAATCAACAAGAGCAATAAAACAACAAGAGAAATAATAAAATATACACAGCAATAGTGCAGATAAAATTAATTCATGAAGTATTAAAAGCCATCTTAAATAAGTGGGTTTTGAGTCTTGATTTGAACAGTGTAAGGGAGTCAGTGTTTCTGATGCAGGTGGTAATGAGTTCCAAAGCCGCGGAGCAGAGCTGAATGCTCTGTTGTCCATTGTTGAAAGGCGAGAAGAGGAAACAGACAAGTGGAGGGAGGAAGAAGATCGCAGGGTGCGAGAAGGAACAGAAATGTGGATGAGGGCAGAAAAATATGGAAGGGCGAGATTGTGGATGGCTGTGGATGTTAACATTAAGATTTTAAAGTCAATTGGAAAATGAACAGGTAACCAGTGAAGCTGCTGCAGGACAGGGGTGATGTGATGAGAAGAAGGGGTCCTGGTGATGATACGGACAGCTGAGTTCTGGACCAACTGAAGCTTATGGAGAGATTTATGAGTGAGACCAAAGAGAAGAGAGTTGCAGTAATCTAAACGAGACGTGACAAGGCTATGAACGAGAACAGCAGTGGCATGAATAGTGATGAATAGTGTCAAAGGCCGCACTCAAGTCTAGGAGAATGAGAATAGACATTAGTCCAGAATCAGCGGCCATGAGAAGGTCATTGGTGATTTTAATCAGGGCAGTTTCTGTGCTGTGGAGTGGGCGGAAACCAGACTGGAACTGTTCATACAGGTTGTTCTGAGACAAGTGGGATTGGAGTTGTGTTGCTACTATTTTTTCAAAGATTTGAGAAATAAATGGTAGATTAGAAATAGGTCATAAATTATTAAAATTAGATAGGTCTGAACCAGGTTTTTTGAGTATTGGAGTAATTGCTGCAGTTTTGAAAGAAGCAGGAACAGTTCCAGTAGAAAGAGAAGAGTGAATAATGGCTGAAATGAGAGGGATGAGAGAAGGGAGACGGGCTTTAACCAGAACAGTGGGGAGAGGATCTAAATGAGAGGAAGATAACTTAGATTTGGAAATAAGATTAGAAATTTCTGAATTTTTAGGGAGTTGAAAAGAGGAGAATAAAACTTTGAATTGTAAAGTTAAGTTGTGATGCTCAGAAAGGATTGTGAGCCAAGATGCTGGTGAATATTAAAGATTTATTCATTAAAAAAAGGTCATGATTGAATTACAGAAAGCTGCTGAGTGGAGGTGAGATGGTAGTGAGTCTGGGGGTTAGTGAAAGACTTGTATAGTGAGAACAGAGAAGCAGAGTTACCTTCATTAGAGCATATAAGATTGGAGAGATAGTTGGATTCAGAATAAGTGCATTGCAGAGAATTAAAATTAAGTATAAACAGTATACGTGGGATTATATATACAGTTGAAATCAGAATTATTAGCCCTCTGAAGTGATTTGTTTTCTCTTTGTCATAATGACAGTAAATAATATTAGACTAGATATTCTTCAAGACACTTCTATACAGCTTAAAGTGACATGTAAAGGCTTCACTAGGGTAATTAGGGTAAAGTTAGGGTCATTAGGCAAGTTATTGTATAACAGTGGTTTGTTCTGGAGACAATCGAGAAAAACATAGCTTAAAGAGGCTAATAATATTGACCTTAAAATGGGTTTAAAACAATTAAAAACTGCTTTTATTCTAGCCGAAATAAAACAAATAAAACTTTCTCCAGAAGAACAAACATTAGAGGAAACACTGTGAACATTTTCTCAATCTGTTCAACATCATCTGGGAAATATTAAAACAGGTAGAAAAAAAATTCTTCAGACTTCAACTATATATATATATATATATATATATATATATATATATATATATATATATATATATATATATATATATATATTAGTGCTGTCAATTGATTAAAAAAATTAACTAATTAATCGCACCTTTTAAAAAAAAATTATCGTGATTAATCACATTTAAAATACTGAAACTTCCTTACAGGAACACTGAGTCACAAAACGCGGAGGATTTTCTTTCTGTTCGCCATGCGGTATCAACTTACAACAGAAGTCGAAAGTTAAAAATGAAACACCCGAAATTGCATGAAACTCTGGAGCGCCTGGGGCCTCATGTACGACGACTTGCGTGGAAATCATACTAAAACATTGCGTACGCAAAGCTGTAAATGTGCAGATAAAAGTTCAGATGTATGAAACACTGCGTACGCCGAATCTCACGCATATTCTTTTGTACATCTGAATGAACGTGAAACTGAGCGCAACATGCACGAGCACAAAACCCCTCCCTGCCTCCTCCCCCGTATGAATATGCTAATGACTATGCTAATGGCAAAACCCAACGAAAAAGCAACAGCAAAAGCAGGCAAGAGGAGAAACTTTGAACAGAATGTGAATTGAAGGTGCTGCTTTCAGAGGTAGAACGGAGAAAAGCGGTGTTATTTGCAAGTTTGTTCTCCGGAATTAACAACAAAAGAAAAAAATAGAGTGGGAGAGTTTAGCTGATGCGGTTAACACAGTTGGGTCTGAACATCGCACTGAGTGAATTAGAACAGAAATAGTGTGGTTTATAGGTGTAAAATGTTGCAGTATCCTTAACAGTCTCTGTGGCGCTACTCGTAAAATGCATGTCAACGTATTTTGACGCGTTTCGATCATGAACTCGGTTCGATTCCAGCGTCTGATGAACTCTTTCCTCTTTTTTCCCCCGCTACATATCAGATTTTGCCCACTATTTATCACGAGAAAGACAAGTAGGAATCATTAATAAGTTTGTGCATCATATTTTATTTGCACATTTATTGAATGGAAATGTTTCTGATTCACGTATGCAAATTCATCTTCAGAGAGTGTCTTTATAGCAATGTGCGTGCAGTACATCGCTCAGATTACATTGGGGAAACAGGCGACCGCTGCAAATTGTGCTTTAATGTTTGGCTGGTCAACTGTATGATATGGAAACCTTAAATACCTGCTAGATGAACCCGTCTCATACAGCTGCCATTGCAAGGATCAGACACTTTGTAGAGAGGAATTTAACACAACTGCCTCTAGGAGTCACCAATGGAAATAAAACAGACACGCACAAAAAATGTGCGTACGCCTGCCAGAAAGCTGCCGTGAAGCTGCGCACATTCCCACCTTCAGTTCATTGTTAGTAAATCCAAACGTGAGCGATTCTGAGCGTGAAACCTGGCGTACGCAGCGTTGATACATGAGGCCCCTGGTGATGCGACTAATTGTTTTATACTGAAACTTGCCTTCAAAAAGTGCTTCCTTGATCTTATCCACATTTATTGCATGTTGAACACACGTCCACCACAACAGGAAGTAAAAAAAAACCTGCAACTGCGTTAATTGAGTTAATTTTTTTAAATGCGTTAATTATTTAAAATTAATCGCATGCGTTAACACATTAATTTTGACAGCATTAATATATATATAAAATCCAGTTACCAATATGTGGGCTCCTGTTATACTCAGTCTGGACATACTTTTAAAAATAATCTGTAAATTGTCATATTTGTTAAATCATAATACTTACCACATCAATAGAATTACATTGGGAAGAAACCAGAGAAGAATCCATTGAAATGGCCAAAGAGAAGAAACTTTTTTCCTCTGTGTATTCATGGTTTTTTGGACAAACTGTAGATTGTATTTCAGTTCCCTGAAACATCTGTAAAATATTGTAAAACTCCATTAAACAGATGACTTGTTTTACAGTGTTTGGCTTGTATATTTAGATTTGTACTTTAACATTGAAGTTATTTTACTGTTATATATTTGAATTACATAGCTTATCAGATGCTTTTTTGCATTTATGTTTTAGCCTATGCTGTTCTGCGTTTAAAGGCTCTCTCGCGCGCCCGCGCACACACACACACACACACACACACACACACACACACAAATACACACACAAATACATACACACAAATACACACACACGAACACAACCACACACACACACACACACACACACACACACACACACACACTTTTAAACACAAAATCATGTTTGGATCATACCTTGACTATGTCAGGATCAAGCTTATTCATAATCTTCTGATAATATTCAGCTGCGTCCTGCTGCTCATGAGCTGAAATAATTTCATTATTTTTTATTCATCCATGTCTGTCACTGGTCCCTCACACACAGTCTTTATCAATAAATTGCCATTAAAAATGCATTATTTATGCACATAATAATCAACTTACCACATTTAATGCCAAGAGCTTTTATCACTTCATGTGTAAAGCCAGTTTTGCCTTTACTGGTTAAAGATATGAATAACTTTCCAAGTTGATGAGAAAATATATTTTCATTTTCTTCAGTCTCTCCTTTTAACCTGTGAAACAACACAATACACGTTAATAAAGCACATAACCATGACTGTGTGTTATTTTTAATATTCTGAATCAGCTGAAAAAACAATTACATGACAGCCTTTCTGAACTCCTCCGTCATGAAGAGTGTTTGCAACGTTGCATTCAGATAACATGTGGCTCCATGATTTACCAGTCCACTGTAGCCTGTAGAGGACAATATGAAAATTAATACAAAATATAATGTTTTAAGAATGAACAGCGCACAATATCTTTTTATAATTCCAAATTTAATTTATTCTTAAATATTGCCTTACTGATATAGCTGGCAATAATACATATTTGAACAAATCTTAAAATACCATAGAAACAAAAACCGAGTAGATAATTATAATACATTCTCTCTTGAAGAAAAAGGACGAGAGGAGAGGAGATGTGGTGCGTGAAAACCAGATATTTATGCATTATTTGTGCTGTTATTTGTACTGTTTGTATCATGTAAGTAGAGACATTTAAAGAGTGATCCAAAAGTAACTGGTGTGCATTACACTATTTTAAAAGCAAAGAATCTCAGTGTCATGTTTTTTTTATTCAACTCCATTGCTATCTGACATTGAAAGACTGAATTGTAGCATCTTACCTGCAGATCTTGACGCTTGTTTGTGTGGAGGTTCATCATTTGGCCCTTTACACTGATGTAAAGCATGTTCTGTATTTTGCCGCTTTTTAAGATTATCTGTCTGGATTTCATTCCTGCTGCTCATTTTATGAATTTATTTGCACAAAATAATAACTGAAGAATTCAGAAAAAATAAGATATGGCGTCTGTGAACAACAAACAAACATTATGTACTTTTTGGTGGTTTCTTATTCATGTCTGCTTGTCTTATATTATTTGCAGTCATGTGGATTATAGCTGATCCATATTATTATTAATATTATGAGCCTCATTATTTGTCCTCATTAATTGTCATTGAATTTTTCATTTGATCAATCCAAAAAAGTCATTAAATAATTGAAAAAAAAAAACTTACTTTACTCAAACGTGCTTATTAAGGTGCCTGGCTGATCTGGCTGCAGGAGGTTCATCTATCTGACTTCTGTTTGTGTTGCAGTGCTTTCGTTTGTTCTGTTATATAAACAGAAAATAAGAGCCCCACCCAAAAAGAAGCTCAATCATGTGATTTTCAGTAATAACTGAAAGAAAAAAAGTCCTACTAAAGAGGTAGACACACACCTGAAGTATCCAGTTAAAGTAAACAACTCATCATGTCGGATGATGTGAAGCAGTATGATGGATCTGAAAAGGGCATTAATTTTGTGAAGAAGATTGGCAATATTGGTAAGTATATTACAGTGTACTTTTTTATTTAAAATAAAAATTAAAAGCCATTAGCAATGAGACCAGGACTAAATATTTGTTCATCTTATAATTTACACAAAGCAAAACAAAAGGTCTTTGACAACTTTCTGCCTGAGGCACTTGAATTTCTCACAGAAAGCACTTACCACATCACAATATTTCATTTTTGTATTTTTAGATTTTATAGAGCATTTTGTTTTGTTAAGTTATTGTCACAAATGTGAGCAGGCCAAATATTTGCATTAAAAAGTAGAGGAAAAAATGGTCAATGAGCATAAAGGTTTGATTAAAAGGTAAAAATAAAATAGTGACATTGCATAAATACATATGTGCAGAATCAAAGAGGAACTCGTTTGAAATTCTTGAACCACATCAGTGTTTATGTCAAGACAAGGAAGAAATTCAACAAAAACATTTTAGTAGTTTATTTCTCTATATTCATTGTAAAACATGAAGGAATTAGGTTAACATTAGTTTTTACAAATTTAAGTGTACTGAACATAAAACAAAACATAAAACAAAACAAGTTGTCCCCCCTAAAAAAACTCAAGGATTGTGTTGTTTCTGCTCATTTTATATAAATAGCTTGAACAAACGACATTTTTGAGTGTTTGTTCATGTATTGTTGTGTTATTCCTATAATTTTATTTTTATACCATTTGGATTTTATAATTTGTCTTTTCTGCATTGTGCTATAAATAAACTAAAGTAAGTAGATGTTGAGATGAAAAAACTTTTATTTTTTCCCACCAGACCCCTGTGATGATGATCCAGATGTTTTACGAGCTGAATTATCCTGTGGACATATCACTGGTCCACAAACACTGACCGACTACTGCAGATATCAGCTGGAGGACGCAAGTGTTGCTTAATTATCTGAGCAGTTGTTTATATTAAAAACATATATATATATATATATATATATATATATATATATATATATATATATATATATATATATATATATATATATATATATATAATATATATTTATTTTGAACATTTCTACATATATGCCATCTGTAAAATCCATACATTAAATTGTTTTTATATATCTGACTGACATATAAAAATATAAATGCTCCAAAATACAGGGAACAATTAAAAAACACAATGCAATACCAAGTGTTTCATTTATTTTTTTGAGCAGATTATATAAAAATGTTCGAAACAAACTGCATTGATTCATTAAGAGAGGAAATGTCCAATTTGGCCAGAATACAGCAAACATGAAACTTTTCTGCCCCTCAGTGGTAAATAAGCAAAATATGTTATTGGTGTTGCCAAAAATACACTTCTTTATCTTTATAGTAGTCAGTTGTATTAAACATTTTTATAGGAACATTTCAATTAGTTTGTAATACTATTATTTACTTATTTTTTGTTGTTGTTGCAGGGTAAGCCAGAGCTGAGATGTCCTGAGTGTAAAGAGCAGTGGTCTTACAATGAAGTCTGTAAATTAGCCAAACTCACAGCTGAAGAGAAAGAATACTTTGAGGAGAAACTGGCCAACAATGCTACTAAAAAGAAGACAGAGATTAAGAACGTATGTACACTTTTTATACCCATTTCATTGTCTATAGTTTTAAAGTTGGTTTACTGCTTTGATATGGATACAGAGTTGTTCTCTCTTTAGTGTCCTGGATGTAAATGGCTGATTGCCAGGTCAGACATGTCCAATCTCTGCGTGGAGTGCACCGTTTGCTCTGAAAATAATGGCAAAACCTTTCAGTTCTGCTGGCAGTGTCAGAGAGAGTGGAAAGGTCCAGGTCCTCGATCTGACAGATGTGACAATGAAGGCTGCAGCAACAAAGAGCTGGATACACTTAGAGGTTGTTCAACAATCATTTTAAAAGATGCTGCAAATATTAAATGTCCATCTGTTCGTGCTTGTATAACATGTGGTTTGATGATTAGTCATAATACAGATTATTGTAAATCTGTTACATGCACTCGATGTGATACAGTGTTTTGCTTTGTCTGTCTCAAACTCAAATCTGAATGTGGGAAAACAAGAGGTTACTATGAGCTCTGTTTAGATGGTGTGGCTCCACCACAGACTTCTATTACATTTTGGAGAGATAATTAACTATAAACATTTAGAGGTTAAATGGAGAATAGGTGTGATTGGGGTTTTCTGGATGAAAGTACAAGTGAAAGTGTTTGACTTTCAGTAGAACATAAGATTGCTCCAGTTGAATGTTATTGATGATGTTATTGTCATTTAGTAAATAAGGAGTTAATTTAAAACATTTTGAATTCTGCAATTTCAAGTAAAATTACCTAAACAAATAAACTGTTTGTATTGCTGTAGCCTCTGAGTTAGGAATGTTGACCAAAAATGTAAGATCACTGGAAATATTTTTGGCTGATTATTTGTATTCAATAGGTCTTCATATCTGTCCAAACTAAATAAACTAGATTTTTTTAAAAAGTTGCTTTAATTGTCACACAAATCTATTATGTTTTAGATGCATTTTACAACTGAGAAAGTTTACTTTGGTGGATTAGGGGATTATTTATTGTTTTACTCTTTTATGATTTTAAAAAATACTTATTTGACAGTAATTGCAGCAGCAAAGCAGTAAGTAGAGCCTGTAAACAACTATTTCCAATAAGAAAGATGAATAAATCCTTTAATAAATGCATTGTTCCTTGTTTGTTTATGTCAGTAAATACATGCCCCACATTGTAAATTGTGACTAAAAAAAGGTTCTGTTTAATACACATTTTAAAACTACTTTTGTAACTGATTTCTCTTTAAAGCGAGACAGTTTTGTGAACAACACTTTAATTTATGCAATGAGAAAGTCCTTTGGGTCATTGCTGGGTTCCTCACTGTGGTCCACTATAATGGGGCAAATCAGCACTAAGTGGCAAAATAAACTAAAGGGAAAAACAGAAAAAAGTATTTTAATAATAAAACAACATTGTAAGACAGTAATTATAAAACAAGTATCTCTCCCAGAACATGTCCAAACAGACAAGAAAGCAAATCAATTAAGTCCAAAGCCTTTAATTTAAGACAACCAGGTAATCCAAATGAAGAAGAAGGTACACATTAACATAATACAGGGGACCCTAAGGAAGTGAAATACACAAAAGAGTGATGATTAGAACTGAAACGGGGTGAGAATAATCAAATTAACTGGAGATAAAACTGAACCTAGACAGACAGAAACGGTCAGACTAGTCAAAGTAACTAATATCCATCATGTTACAGTATGGGGTATTATGCTCATGGGTCCAAATAGTGTTAAAAGTAGTGTTACACTTAACTGTAAATAAATCAACACCTTCCAGATTAAGCTGGCTTGAATGACTTCAGATGTTGTTTGAACAATAATTACAAGTTATTACATACCGTATACATTAAAATAGAAGGCTGATGTGATAGGCTTATGGGACTTTTTTTTTCCTCTAAGGACTTACTGAGGGCTCAGGTGAGTACTATGCATGCAGTTGTGTAATAAGATCCCTGTCACCCCCAAATCTTACTTGTTTTGTTTATTGTCTCAACATTATGAAGCTGCAGCCCGGAGACAAAACCACACTCTCAGACAGCTAAGCCTGCACTTCCAGACCTGTCGCTTTTTCAGACAGTGCCACCTGCTGTTTGAAAGATCGACTAACTTGAATTCAGCTGCTTATAAATTGTAATTTAAACTATTTTTTACTATAAAATATTACCCTGAATGAATGCATTATTATATAAAATATTAAACATACTAGATTTTGATTTAATGCATTAATTATGTTGTATTTTTATTAATTGTATTTGTAAATAGATATTGATCAGTTACTTTAATATTTTCAGGCATTTGCTGTTTTTTTTAATCATTAAGGATTTATCACTGTTTGCTATTGAGTTGAGGGAATGAATATTATCATCATATACAAAAAATCTCTTCACATACAATAAATTATGGTACTCTGTAATTTTCTTACAACAAACTTTATTTTTGTTTACTTTTTTATGAGGTCTTACGAGTCATCAAGCTGTAAACAATGCAGAGAAAAATGGGGAAAAATAATAATTGCATTAATAATAATCTTTTTCTGTAGAAAATTACATCAAATAAGATAAATGCTTTAAATTCTTGTTGGGAAGATTTTCATTTCCAGCAAAAAACTGGAGATATCTGCAGCCTTTGGTGCATTGTATTAGTGTGGTCAGAGACCACCCTTTTTGAATTGTAATATCAATCTGGGAAAAAAAATACACAAGTCACAAGCACATTAAGAGAGCTCATATTTTAAATTATATGGAGAGAAACTGATATTTTGATTTCCAAAAAACTTATTTGTAATCATTACAGAACTTAATAATAATTGTTAAATTGTTATCGTGTTGCTGTTATTGTCTTTTATGGCACTTTTAGATAGATAATACAGTAATATGTACAGTAGACCTACAGCACTAAAATCTTTCAAATAATAATTGTGCTATATATTAAACATTTTAACATTTTTACTTTAGTTTTTTTTATTTTGCCAGAAAACATTTCTAGAAAATTGTACAATAACACCGAAAATAAGAGCAAGCTGTAAATATCATAAAATAATATTTTGACACAAATTTTGATCAGATCAAACACCGAAATTATTGTTTGTTAGTGTAATATTTTACACCACATTGATTCATACCATAAAACCTCATTTTCAGAAATCGCTAGAGAGAGTAATATCCGGTGGCATCTGTCAAAAAATCTGATTGATGACCACCACGCCCCTTTTGGGCGGGGCTTCCGTTATAAACCCCGCCCCCTTACCGGTAATGAGATTCTTATCAGTTGAATTAAATTAATAATTCTGTTAATTAGTTTCTTAGCATTTTAATTAAATTAATAATTCCGGTATTATTACATTAAAATGAGATATTTTAATATTATTAAATAGATTTTAATGAAATAAATATATCAACCGTTATTAAAACTATATTATAATTATTTACTATTATACAGTATTATATTTTAATTATTATAATAAATTCTGTTATTATAATTATACAATATTATATTGTCATTATTGTTTTAAATTATGTTATTATAATTAAATTATATATTATGTTAATATATTATGTTAGAGTTAATAAACTAAGGTGTATGCATCGCTGTGTTGCCTTTGCTCTGTTATGGTCAGAACTGTGTGTCTGTGTATGTGTGTGCGTCTCTCCGGCTCGGGTCTGGGTGTGGCTTGGGAGGCTCTGGCTGTGCCTGTATGGGTGTGTGTGCGGGAAATTTGAACCGGTTGAAGCGTGCTTGAGAAAGATAAAAGACATTTGATGACTTTTACAGCGTATGCGTGTATCTGATAAGCGAACATTATGACATCGGTTGTTAAATAAACGCAAACGTCCGTTTACATAGTTATCATTCAGTCAGGCTCTTTCCGGCTGTTTAAGCGTGAGTCTTTGTGTATGTGCGTGAGTCTGTCTCTCTGATAGGACTGTGGGTGTGGCGGGTGGCTCTGGGTGTGTGTCTGTCTGTGTCTATCTTGGTGTGTGTGTGTATGTGTGTGTGTGTGTGTGTGTGTGTGTGTGTGTGTGTGTGTGTGTGTGTGTGTGTGCGTGTGTGTGCGTGTGCGTGCGTGTGTCTGTGTATGTGCGTGTGTCTGTCTCTCTGATAGGACTGTGGGTGTGGCCGGTGGCTCTGGCTGTGTGTCTGTCTGTGTCTATCTTGGTGTGTGTGTGTGTGTGTGTGTGTTGTGTGTGTGCACTTCTGGGTCTGGTTTTGTCTGCTTGAAGCCACACACAGTATTTAATGAATTTGCCTTTATTATTGCTCATTAATAGGTTATGTTGTTTTTCACATTATTACTACATTAAACCAATAAATATTTTAAGACACAAAAGAGCATCAGTCATATCATTTTAATATATCAATGTTGAAACTATCAAATTAAAATATGTTTACAATATGTTTACAATAGTAATCCATTAAATAACAAATCTTAATCTGTATTGACGACAAATTGATACTGCTGCCAGCGGATGGAATGAGCGATCTCTTCTCACCACTTACCGGCTCGGTTTAGAACCCAAACTTCGTCTACAGCTAGCAGCACTAGATGATAATATGGGTTTGGAAAAATTTATCCAACTGTCTCTTCGATGTTCTAATCGTATAAACTCTTATCAACATAACCCAGATCACTTACCTCAAGCACTCCTCCGTCCATCTGAGCCCACAATCCCTCCAGAACCAGAACCCATGATAATTGAAGCCGGTAGACTCACGGCCGCTGAGCGACAGAGGAGGCTGATCCGGGGTCTGTGTTTGTACTGTGGTGCCGGGGGACATGTTAGATTGGACTGTCCTCTCCGTCCCATGCACCCCTCGGTGAGTGTGTTCAGTTTTGATATTGAGAAGATGAATCCTCTTACTACCAAGGTACTGTTAACTACCCACTCTTTTTCTGTTTCAGCCACCGCCCTTATCGACTCAGGGTCAGCTGGGAATTTCATCTCACACTCCCTCTGTCGCCAGCTCCACCTCCGTACCGGAGCCTCGACGCACATCTACCAGATTCAACCCATAACCAACAATATCAAGTCACAGGCACATATTCATCTTAAATGTGAACCCATTAGTCTCCAAATTGGGTGGTTGCATACAGAGGAGAAACAATTTCTGGTTTTGGAGGGAGCCACCATGGATATCATCCTAGGGCGACCGTGGCTGGTGAAGCATGATCCCATCCTCTCTTGGGGCACAGGAGAAATAAAGAGATGGGGTGAAGGATGTACACCAGGCTGTTTCCCCGATCTTCCAGTACAGATTCAAAAACCCCTATCTGTCTATGTCACGTCAGTTGAAAGTCCCATCGAGTCACGATCCGTCCACATTCCTGAGATCTACACTCCTTACAAGGACGTGTTTTGCCCCAAAAAAGCTTCCCAGCTTCCTCCACATCGGCCATGGGACTGTGCCATAGATCTGGTTCCAGATGCCTCAATGCCCAAAGGTAGAATCTATCCACTGTCGCTTCCGGAGACCAAGGCCATGGAGGAGTACATTCAGGAGGCTCAACATCAGGGGTATATCCGTCCTTCCACGTCACCCGCAGCATCCAGTTTCTTCTTTGTGGCTAAGAAGGATGGAGGGCTGCGGCCGTGCATTGATTATAGAATTCTCAACCAAGGTACAGTCAAGTTCCGATATCCCCTTCCTCTCGTTCCTGCGGCCCAAGAGCAACTTCGATCTGCCAAGATCTTCACAAAGTTGGACCTCCGCAGCGCATATAACCTGGTGAGGATACGGATGGGTGATGAATGGAAAACCACGTTTGTGACCCCGACTGGCCACTATGAATATCGGGTAATGCCGTACAGTCTGGTCAACGCCCCCTCCGTATTCCAAAACTTCATCCATGAAGTCCTCCGAGAGATCCTTCATCTCTTCGTCATTGTATACATAGATGATATCTTGATTTACTCCAAAAATGAGGTCGAACATCGCCACCATGTAGAGAAGGTACTGCAAACCCTCAGGAAACATCAATTGTACCTCAAAGCTGAGAAATGTTCATTTCATCTACCATCTGTTCAGTTTCTGGGATACATCATAGATAAAAGAGGGGTTCGTATATACAAGGGGAAGGTCACTGCCGTTGTCTCCTGGCCAGAACCCACAACCATCAAAGAACTCCAACTATTCCTCGGCTTTGCAAATTTCTATCGACGATTTATTCATAATTACAGTCTCGTCACCGCCCCACTCACCAACCTTCTCAAAAATAAACCCAAGAAATTATCCTAGCCTTCTGAAGTCGCCTCAGCCTTCCGAAACCTCAAAGAAGCCTTTACTCAAGCTCCACTTCTGACTCACCCTGACCCAGATTTGCCTTTCATAGTTGAAGTAGATGCCTCCACCACTGGAGTGGGAGCCATCTTATCTCAGTTCCACGGTACTCCCAAGTTACTCCATCCATGTGCTTATTTCTCCAGGAAGCTTAGTCCGGCGGAGAAGAATTATGACATCGGGAATCGAGAACTGCTAGCCATCAAGCTCGCCCTGGAGGAGTGGCGACATTGGTTGGAGGGTGCTAAACATCCCTTCCAGGTAATCACAGATCATAAAAATTTGCAATATCTCAAAGATGCTAAACGACTCTGTCCTCGCCAGGCCCGCTGGTCATTGTTCTTCTCCAGATTCCATTTCTCCATAACCTATCGGCCAGGATCTAAAAATATCTGAGCGGACGCACTATCCAGAATTCATGATCATCAAGAAACCATCGAAACCCCGGCCAAGATTCTTCCAGATCATATTATGTCTGTCCCATCAGATGGTCTGCTCCTCCAGCCGTCGCCACTCCTGAAACCAGAGCTCCGCCGGGCTGCCCCCCAAATCGACAGTTTGTTCCCAATAATCAACGGGTCGATCTCATCCACTCCACTCATACATCTCTGGGCACTGGGCATCCTGGGGTCTACAATACCCTCTCGCTGCTATCCCAATGCTTTTGGTGGCCGAGTATGGCAAGAGATGTGAGAAGGTATGTGCTAGGTTGTAAAGAACAATAGGTTGTTACACATAGGGGTAGACTTCATGACGGATCTTCCCTCATCTGACGGTAATACCTGCATTCTGGTTATCATAGATCGATTCTCAAAATTCTGTCGTTTAATTCCCTTGAAAGGTCTTCCCACAGCCCTAGAGACAGCTGAAAGTCTCTTTAACCATGTCTTTCGATGTTTTGGTCTACCAGAAGATATAGTCTTGGATCGAGGTCCCCAGTTCATCTCCAGACTATGGAAAGCCTTCTTCCGACTCCTAGGTGTGACCGTCAGCCTCTCGTCTGGCTATCATCCACAAACCAACGGCCAGACGGAGAGGAAGATTCAAGAAGTGGGATGATTTCTCAGGACCTTCTGTCACGGTCGCCAAAATTCCTGGAACCAGTTTCTGGGCTGGGCGGAATACGCCTAGAATTCACTGCGGCAACCCACCACAGGACTCACACCATTCCAGTGTATTCTGGGATTCCAACCTCCACTTTTCCCCTGGAATGACGAACCGTCTGATTTACCCGCAGTGGATCACTGGTTTCGGGAAAGCGAGAGGGTCTGGGACGAGGCCCATCACCATCTCCAGAGGGCAGTCCGAAGAACCAAGGAGGTGTCAGACAGGAGAAGGATTGAAGGTCACGTCTACAACCCTGGACAGAAGGTCTGGCTGTCCACCAGAGACATCCGCCTGTGACTGCCCTCCAAAAAACTTAGTCCCAGATTCATTGGACCCTTCACCATCCTGGAACAGGTCAACCCTGTCACCTACAAATTACAACTACCACCCCAGTACAGAATCCATCCCACATTTCACGTGTCACTCCTTAAACCCTATCACGAACCTCTGATTCCCTCCACAGAGCCTGGCCACGAAGAGGAACCCCCTCCACCACTAATGCTAGAATACTCCATTTACTCTGTCAAGGAGATTCTACGGTCCCGGCGTCATGGTGGTCAGCTAGAATACCTCGTTGACTGGGAGGGATATGGACCAGAGGAAAGCTCGTGGGTCTCCAGATAAGACATCTTAGATCCCTCACTGATGGAAGATTTCCACTCCAATCACCCTGAGTGCCCGGCACCTCGTGGACGAGGCAGACCACCACGGCGTCGGATTATTAGGCCTTCAGGAGCGGGCCCTGGGGAGGGGGGTAATGTCACAGATTGGCCAGGCTCTTCCACCAATTTCACACAATGCCCATCATCACCTGAGTTTTAATCATGCACAGCTGCACCTTATCACCGTGAGACAATATAAGCACACACCTCACACCACTCTTTGTCCGGGCTCGTTCATACGAAGCGCACTCATAACCAATACTCTCCACGTATTCATTATCATTATCATTCATTATCTCCAGTTTGTCCAGTCAGCCCCGTGTCCAGTTGGAGGTGTGTGTTTCATCGTTGTCGTCTACTCAACTCATCTGGTGTGTGCTCCATCATTCTGTCTCATCCCCAACTCATCTGGTGTGTGTATTCGGTCAGCATCAATAATCATCATCCATACTGAAAGGAATAAGGAAAGTTATATCTCCTCAGTCTCAACTCACGGAACCCTGTATATCATTCTGTTGCTCTGCTGTGAAAATAAACGTTTATATTTTCCACTCACCCTGTTTGTCTGTCCGTTTCCTAACAACAGGATGATAGCGGGATAGAACTGTAAAATACGGGAGAATCCCCTTCGGCTACGTAAGCCAACCTGTGGTCGTTGAGTGCGTGAGGTGTCCATCATTACACATTTCATTTTAGCGGCCGAATGAGTGCATCATCCGTTTTTAGTGTGAACGCACTACTGACACTATTTATACTACAAAATGGTGTAGAATAGTGCATAAGTATGTGATTTGGGACAATGCTTCTGAATTCGGACATACTACTTGGCTCACATGCTGATTTTAGCGTACTGTATAGTATGGAAGTATGCGGTTTCAGATGCAGCCTTGATGATCATCAGGACTCATGATGATGATGATGAGCAGCAAATGGTGCTGTTGTTCTAAAGAACACTGATGATCCTCTGACTGCTTTAATTGCATTAAACCGAAGGCTTGAATGGCAAGCGGAGTCCTCGGCTGTCAGATGTCACTTCACAGCAAAAGGCGCTAATCTCGTCACATCTGTGTTTTTGAGGCTGTTTGGTCACTTAATTCACTCTATTCTGATTGGATATATACCCGATCGCTCAAACCACTACAGAAGGTGATCTGGGAGGCATTCCAGATGAAACTGGACAGGTCTAATAATTTTTAGACAGAATTAATATAAACAAAATAAATTATGACCTGGAGAAAGTCTGAGCTGCACCTGAAACACCTGTGCGCTTTTACAGCCAAAACTCTATTAAAGAGCCCATATTATACATGAAATAGGGTCATATCTTGGTTGTAAGGGTCTCCAACAACAGTCTAATATGCATGCAAGGTCAAAAAACACTTTCATGGTCTCATAATCTGCATTTATTTTTACCTAATTATCCCAGCAACTCCTGTATGAATGGTCCAGTGATTCATTTATTCCCAAACTCCTTCTTAGCGCGAAGCTAATCTGTGCTGATTGGACCAATGACAGCCTGTTGCGATTGGTCGACTGCCTTCAGTCAGAGTGAAAAGCCCAGCAGCTAATCAGCAATATAAAAGTAATCACAGTTCATACACGCTCGATAGTGTAGGCGTGGAGTTTAGCTGCCAGTGGCTCAATGTAAATACAGTTGATGGACTTGAAAATACAGACGACTAACTATTTTATTGAGCAAAAACTCCAAAAACTGTCGAGGAGATCTCATAACTTGTTTTACTCTGCTCTTTTCACAGACACAAACACACACACACACACATTGCCCTCGTCCACACACACCTCCGGGCGACAACGCGCGCGCACACACACAAACACACACACACACACACACATACCTCCGGACGACAGCCAGGCCCGGATTAAGAACTCAGGGGCCCCCGGGCACATTATCTTGTAAGGCCCCCTACCTGGCCGCACCCCTATAGTTGAATTTAAAAAATAAGAATAATATCATGATTTTTAAATAAAATGAATCTATAATTTGTTGCCCACATATTTAAATAAATGATATATAGTACATATGCATTTATAGTCTACAAAGATTTAAATAATTTTTCAAAGCATTAAATAAAAATACTAAAAAAAACTATATATATATATATATATATATATATATATATATATATATATATATATATATATATATATATATATATATATTTTTTTTTTTTTTTTTTTTTTAAGGGTGTTTTAATGTATTGCTTTTACAAACTTATAAAGCATATTATTGCCATGGCATATAACGCACAATGCTTCTCCAATCCAGTACTATGAATCTGAGTCTTTCATAATACAAACACTGATTTATTCTCTCTCTCTCCTCTCCCTGTATTTTCTCTACTCTTCTCGTGATGAAGACTTGATTATAAACCTAAAAGTATCCGAAATCACACACACTTTACCTCTTCTCTCCCGTCTCTCTCCTGTTCTGGGCCTTTCTCTCTCTCTCTCCCTCTCTCTCTCTCCCTTTCTGTCTGTCTCTCTCACACGATGAATCCAGTCCGTGCTGCGCTGCCGTTAGCCTCCTCCGCCTGGTTAATGCTAGCTACTCATCATTTAAAGTTACCATAACGTCTTCTTCTGTACCCTCATTCTCCCGATCACGGGTCTGTTTAAAGATGATGTGTATAGAAAATGCCTCAATAAAGATGCCTCCACTCCTCTTTCTCTTGCGTTTGCTAAATCCACTTGTCCACTCATTTTTGATCTATGACAGAAGTAGTAATTATGATGGACTACCTGTCAAAAAGTTTGATGGATTGTAGCCCCGCCCCTAAGGCGGGACTTCCGGTCTAAGCCCCGCCCCTTTTATATAAACTTTATAGTTCCGGTAATTAGATTCTTATCGGTTTAATATAAAATAATAATTCCGGTAATTAGATTCTTATCGGTTTAATATAAAATAATAGTTCCGGTAATTAGATTTTTATCAGACTAATTAAATTAATAGGTTATTTCAGGTAATTAGTGTTGTAAATTATATTTATTATATTACATCAAATTATATTATATTATATTAAGTTGTATAAAATTAATATTTTATTAAATAATATTATGTATTATATTATATCATATTAAATTATATTAAATCATTATGTTATTAATTTATATTATAATATATTATTATATTATATTATTATAATATTAATATTTATATTCAATTTAATTATTTATATTATATATCATTATTATTCTATTATACTAGCATTACATTATTTATATCATTACATTATTCTATTTAATTATATTATATTATTAAATTATGTTATATCATTACATTATATTATATATCATTATTATTATATTATATTATATTATAATTAATAAACTATTAACATAAACATTTCTTTATGTTTAGCCTGTTTGTGTTTCCTCTTTGTGTCAGTCTGTGTGTGAGCGTGTGATGATAAGGAAAACTTTGGATAACATCCCGTCAACTGCTTCTGAAAGATAGATTTATATCAGATGTAGAATATGTATATCTGATTGTATGTGTTGGGTGTCTCCCACTAACTACTATATGTTGTTAGGTGATTAGAAACTGTGCTAATATCTATATATCCACACGCAGTCAACTGTATGCATATGTATGTATGTGTGTGTGTGTGTGTGAGTGTGAGTGTGAGTGTGAGTGTGAGTGTGTGTGTGTGTGTGTGTGTGTGTGTGTGTGTGTGTGTGTGTGTGTGTGTACGTGTGCGTGCACTCGAGAGAACTAGGGTCTGGCTTTGTATGTTTGAATACATGACACAGTATTTACTAAATATGTTCATTAATAGGTTATGTTGTTTTTGTTACATTATTACTACATTAATGCATATTTAAAGACACACAAACTTTTTAATGTATCTTTGTCTGACTATTAAATTTAAATATGTTTACAATATTTCTTGTCGGCTTAGTCCCTTTATTAATCCGCGGTCGCCACAGCGGAATGAGCCGCCAACTTATCCAGCAAGTTTTTACGCAGCGGATCACCTTCCAGTCGCAACCCATCTCTGGGAAATTGTTTACAATATTAATCCAGTAAATAACAAATCTTAATCCGTATTAACAATAAATTGTCACACCTTTTAAAACAACGTTATCTAAAATGTAATGTTCTAAACTGTTGGTTGAAAACACCGATGTAAATTCAAGTTGTCTTTATAATTAATGAAAACTTTTATTATGAAAAACAATTTAAAATGAAAGTTTTTCCTTTGACTAACATGTTTTCAATTTATTTACATGCATGACCTGTAATTTATGGCACACATTGTAAAACAGTTAATCCAAAACCTAATGTTTTGAGCACTGGTCATCACTGGTGTTGGTTTAAAAAATCTACATAAAATATTTACTAAAAAGGACTTATCAGTCTTTAGACATTATTGTTATTTCTGTTTCAAAAGAAAAATAAAATGTAATTTTATTACAATAAATTGTAGTAATTGCATTACTAGACAACTTAGTTACTGAATTTTAAATTCAAACGTTTCAAATGTTTTTTATTCATTGCAAATACTTGATCATATAAAGAGAAATATGTATATTATTCAGAATAATGGAATATCACTGATATTTATTTTAAGAAGAAAAAATTGGCTCTCAGTTTATCTAAAAACAGTACAGCTCCAGCCCTTAGTTAAATCTACTTAATGTTTTATAGTAAAATGTTCTAGTTTAACTATACTGAATCCACCATTTACATGTTCATACAATAGTGTCAAATCTAGTAAGTTTACAAATTTGTCAAAATTAGTCAAGTTTACAAGTAGTTCTTGAAAGTAGACTGATTACTTTTTTACAGGGTAAATGATGCTTTTCTTATACCAATAGACTTAATCAAGATTATTGTCACTACACACAATTTGTTGGGAGTGTTTATGTTTCTTTAAACAATGTTTTTTATTGGCAAACACATTTTTAAATTATCAATCTAAAATCTACCTGAATGTTTTCCACTCTGAATATAAAAACTTTATCTGTGCATTTCACTTGGAAAAGTGATGTTTAAAACACTATTCATTAAACTTACTGCATGACTGGAGCTTTATTTTTACAAACCAATAGCATTGACCTAATTCAAGCTTTTGGTTTTGTACTGTGTAGCAGTTTTTCAACACAAAATGTAAACTTTTTTATGCCAAAAATCTGTAATTTTGTGCAACTGTGTTGTATGTTACAAAGCATACATGTTTTTAAAACTGTCAGTTTTCAAAAGTCACCTAACGTTGTTTCCATTCTTCTGGGTTTTTTTTTTTTTTAGGAACAACGATGCTTCATTTGGTGGGGAAAGAAAAAAAGTAATGTTTTGAAATACATTGGTTACACCAATATGGTGTAATGGGTAGAATTTCAGGGTTTCATCCAGACGGCCCGGGCTCAACTCATGATTTGGGAATATATATATATGTTTTTAACCTAAAGTGTATCAAGTAACATTAATAACAACACTTAGCCCCAGTTATTTGTGTCATAGTTGAATGCTTTACTCAATACTGTCAACAAAGCACAATAATATCAAAGAGTAAACACATTTTATTTTAAAAATACTTTGCAGTAAACTTTATTGCATTAATAAGTTTATTTTATCTACCTTCTGATACAGAATGTTTTTGAAACATTTAATTATGTTTTTACGACCACGGGTATCTCACCAAAATATTTCACCTAATTCAAGTAACCAGTGCTGTAGTTTTTAAACACAAAATGTCTTTGCTAACTTTTTTTGCATATGTGTTAAAAGTCTAATTTTACACAACTCTCATAGCATCTGCTACGATACATACAGTAAAAGTCACAATAACCATTTCTACTGTCAATTATCTTTTGTTGTCTAATTCTTTACAATATTTTTTCACAAGAACTATGAATCTACAAAGGCAAGGCAAGGCAAGACAAGGCAAGTTTATTTCTATAACACATTTTATACATAGTGGCAATTCAAAGTGCTTTACATAAACAGGAACAAAAGAGACATGTTTAAGAAAAATAAAAAACAAATAATAAAAAATATTAAAAATGATAAAAACAGATCAAATGTGTTAAAACAAGTTATAAAAGAATGAAAAGAAGAGAAAAACATAATACTGTGATCCGTCAATAGTGCGATCTGTCTACAAAACTAAAAGAATAGTTGCCACTAAATCTACATTAATATCTTGTTCAACAGTGTCTAATGTACTGTGTATTAAAAATGTATTCTTTTGAACTGTCATGAAAGTTTGAGTTGTGAATGTTTTGGTTTTAAACCAGAGACAACCAACAATATTATGTATACCTTTTGTTCAAATACTTTTTCAAATGAAAGAGAAATTATGAAATTGTATGTCAGTGCATCTTTAAAACTAAATTGGGCAAAAAAATTTTAGGTTGTCTTTCTAAACTGACTACAAAACCGTTATACATGAGAACTGGGTATTATTGGGTTGACTTAAACGTTAACCAATTTTAATAAATGTTCTACATTTTATACATTTGCTTTAAACAAGTGACCAGTCCTTGACACACTATGCGACATTCTAATTTTCTAAATATTTAAATATACATTGGCATAAATACAGGGCTTTAATCAGTTTCGAGAATGTTTCTATGATTTGTTTCACACCATCATGTTTTGCACCTAGCTCAATTTTTAACTTTTTTACAGGAAAGGCATAGACACTTAAGTTGATAAACTTTTATTTCAAGTAAATATACACTGAAATAGAGTAGTACATAATGAACAAACATGGATTGCATTACAATAATAAAGACAAATTAACTAAGAAAAAAATACATATATACAGTCATACATTGAAGAAAAAACAGGGTACAGCAGAACAATAAAGACATTACTGATTATTACCAAACAACAAAGAAATACTGCTAAAAGCATTCTGTCATGTTCTAGTATGTGGCTGGTCATAACTTCCACAATCTCAGCAATATTTGTTATTTTGTTTTGTGAAACCAGTGACACACAAATATCTATTATATATGTAGACATATACAGAACCTGCGTTACCCCAGCTCATCACTCAATTCAGTCAGTACCTTCAGAATTTTTGTAATGGTTGCACAGACAGCACCATTGCTATGAAAACACAGGTGTGTCAAATGATTTATCGTATCGGCCCATGAGTTTAAGGTCCCTCTCACAACGTCCATTTCTCTCTTGAGATGTTTCACACGTTTGCCATCTCCTGTACAATCATGTTTAGAATCACACGCATAATTAATGATCTTCTCCAGAAGAAAAGCCATATGGTCCCTATAATGCTGTTTAAACATGTCGTCCACAATAGACCTTATTTGACAATCAAAAACAGGGTTGCACTCGTACTCAGGCCTTTCATGCGCATTACCGTCAGTATTTTGAGAACAATAGCAATCAACCATCTTTGCATGGTGGCTGTCAGAAAAAAATCTGAAAATATTTTTAAGAAAACCTTTTTTTTTAATCACAATACAAAGTTTGTCCCATAATCTGTGTAGATCATATAAAGTAGTACCTTAAAGATGCGGCCTGTGTCCTTAAACAGCGATAGTTCAGTCCTAATAGTTCGGTGCAAACAAGACCAAAGTAGGGACTCTGGTCCTCAAAGATAGTACCTTTTTATGTCTTTAATCTTCTTTTTACTCCTGATCAACTGGTTCTTGTAGAAAGCTTTAGGATCAGTGACTGTAGCCAGAAGCATTACTCCTTGGTAGCTAGAAGTAATAATGGTGCGCTTTATCTACACATTCAAACAGGCCCGCCTTCACTCACGGGGCGGTACTATAAACATCTGCTACGGTGTCATAAAACTCATGATAGTTGACATCTTGTCTTTTATTTAAGACATAGGCGTGATGATGTAGGGATACCTATTTTAAAAATAAAAATAAAAATACAGAGTCATACCGTAAATATATTCACAATGAAAGATTTTAGAGAACTAATATTATAGATTTTTTACATTTCATGGAAGTTTTAGGTTGACAAAATATAATGCACAGCTGAAGTCATCTCAAAACTCATTGCCAAAATGGACAATACAATTAATTTGAATGTTTTTAAGCAAATATGTACAGTCTTTTCAACATTATTCTGCAGTTTGAATTGTTCAATACAATTGTTTATTTGGATTCCTATTAGGGCTCAAAGCAGTCACATATTTAACTGAAATTTACATCTTTCATGATAGTGTTCTTTTTCAAAGAATGATTGAGAAGAAATAGGATTACATCTACACTTGCATATTCATTTTAGAATTTAAGTGAAACATACTTGTAAGAAAATACAATTAAATTTATGAAATAACCCATATTCCATAACTTATTACAATGCCTTTGAGGTCAAGAAAGAGATCAAGTTTAGGACCCATTACCTCATAATTGGTTATTAGAAAAAAGTTATTTTAAAAAGTCAAGTTTGGTTAAAAACCTAGGCTTTCTTAAATTTGTTCTGTTAAAACATAAAGAAATTTTAAAAATCAAGTTATGCATTATACGTTCTGGAGATATATAAACATACACTTTACCATCAGATAATCTACGAATAACAATATTCAACAATTTTATACAAAGGGTACCAAAACCGTTTGCTTATGTTTGTTGCAGAGTAGCAATTTTTTTGTTTGTTTTTTTATGTTATGTGATACTAAATCTATTTTCTGGCCTATAATTTTAGTGATATACTTATGATAAAGTTGAAATAAAAAGCTGATACATTTAGTTAAACATCATGTGCTTGACATTTTGGTAAATAGTTAAAGCTTCTGATTGTACTAATTGAATATTTAGCATTTTGAAAGGTAAATGTGTGTCAGGGTATGTAAAGCTGACCCCTCTAACTTGTTTGGTTGAGATTTGTGGAATGTTTCCACAAATTGAAATATTAAAGTGTTTTTCTTATTCACTATTCTGCAACTTTGATGCAACATTGTAACAGTGTTAGAAATATACAAAAGTACATGTCATGCTGTTTTGTAAAAACAGACAGTCATATCAGTAAAGAACTGCACTTCCTGAGACAAACATTTTGTTTTGCTGTAAATCTATAATATTTTAGTTTGTCTGTCAGGATGTAAGCATACAACTTACATATAACTGACTTTTTGTATGACAATCTTTCGATGAACATGTTTACATTATATTGTGACATTTTTAGAGTGGTCTTTGAAATAGATACAATATCACAGATGTAAAGTACTCGAACAATGTTTGAACAATGTTAGCTGATTGCTGTACTTAAGTACTACTTTTATGATTTGTACCCTACTTGAGTACAGTTAAAATTAATGTTTACTTTTACTTCATTACTTTTTTAAAAACAGTATTTTTTTTTTTTACAACTTTCAATTTTATTTATTCTCAAAAAAAAGTTCCTCACTCCTAACAAAACGACAAAGCTGCTTAAATTAATGTTATTTACTTTGTAATTGACATTCATTTCAATATTCCATCAAACTGGTCAGACATGCTCCTCGATTGTTTAGAAGTCATGTCCTGTCACATTGAGCTCTACAATACACATCAACCCCAGTAAGTCTGCTATCAGTACACTTCTGTTAAGCAGTTCATAAGAAAATATACATTCAGTCCATTGTCTGTGTACATATCCACATAATTGTATTTAGATGCCGCACAGAAATAAACTTAAACCTCACTTAAGTATATTTAAACTTATACAAACAGAAAGCGTTTAGTTATTGGTCCTACAGTATGCTTGGTCATTGGTTTACGCGTACAATTTTATTACAGTACGTGTTCTAAGTACATTTGGTTAGTAGTTATTTTGACACCCTTTGATTAATTGGGACACATAATTTTTCTACATAATGTTATAGACACATGTATTAAGACAGAGAATAAATTTGTTTGAGTCGACTTAACTGAAATGAACTGCGAACATGTCAAATCTTTATAAAAGACGGTAATCTTATAATAACACAAATTTAACTGCTTACTGCAGTGAGAAAAATATTAAAATGAAATCACAAAAACATAAAAAGTATACATGCAGCTAGACAAAAGACCTGAATACTGTCGATATTTCCATGTTTACTGTGTTCTTTTTAGTATAGAGTATACTGTAAAAGTTTAATTTCAAGTGTGACAGCAGTAAACATTAAGCACACAAGTAGCTAACTAAAACATTTTTATTTATACATCCTGTCAACTTATAAGAATATAAGTAGTTCACTTATACTTGTAGTAGATAAATAGTTTGTGCTGGAAATGATGCAATGAAATGATGCATTTATGTCTCCACTTAAACCATCCATATGAGAACTGTCGGTGCTGCATGCTCAATGCTTCAACATTTGCACCACAGGTCTGACTTTCCAAACAATTTAGCGTTATAATTTATAGTGATACAGTGTCCATAGTACTCTAGTGTCTTGAAACTTGCAAGAGTACAGCTAGTGTAGCCTTGGTTAACTAGTAGTACACAAAGCAGTTACCACAAGGGATAGTGTGTTATTGAAAACATGTCATGCAATTTGTAGAAACCAATTTAGAAAACAACTGATGTAACCGCTGAGCATTTTTTCTCAGAATAAGTGCAGTTTTAGATTACCTGTGGATTTTGAAAATGTTTATAATTTAATAAAAATTATAAACATTATTAAAAAAATCATAAAGATAATTGTAATAAAAATAACAAAAGCTTCAAACATTATTCAACCATGTAATGAACTTACACAGTCATATGGTCAAAGTATACTTGTTGCTAATCAAATATAGCCCATAAAAGTACATTAAATACCCAAGAGAATATGCTGTAGTACAAATTATTTACAATTCAAATATACCAAATTTAATAATTCAAAATATGGCATTTCAAGATAGCAAATAATTAATTGCATTGAATTATACAGGCTCTTTGTTTAACTGCATGTATACTTTTTATGTTTTTGTGATTTCATTTTAATATTTTTCTCACTGCAGTAAGCAGTTAAATTTGTGTTATTATAAGATTACCGTCTTTTATAAAGATTTGACATGTTCGCAGTTCATTTCAGTTAAGTCGACTCAAACAAATTTATTCTCTGTCTTAATACATGTGTCTATAACATTATGTAGAAAAATTATGTGTCCCAATTAATCAAAGGGTGTCAAAATAACTACTAACCAAATGTACTTAGAACACGTACTGTAATAAAATTGTACGCGTAAACCAATGACCAAGCATACTGTAGGACCAATAACTAAACGCTTTCTGTTTGTATAAGTTTAAATATACTTAAGTGAGGTTTAAGTTTATTTCTGTGCGGCATCTAAATACAATTATGTGGATATGTACACAGACAATGGACTGAATGTATATTTTCTTATGAACTGCTTAACAGAAGTGTACTGATAGCAGACTTACTGGGGTTGATGTGTATTGTAGAGCTCAATGTGACAGGACATGACTTCTAAACAATCGAAGAGCATGTCTGACCAGTTTGATGGAATATTGAAATGAATGTCAATTACAAAGTAAATAACATTAATTTAAGCAGCTTTGTCGTTTTGTTAGGAGTGAGGAACTTTTTTTTGAGAATAAATAAAATTGAAAGTTGTAAAAAAAAAAAATACTGTTTTTAAAAAAGTAATGAAGTAAAAGTAAACATTAATTTTAACTGTACTCAAGTAGGGTACAAATCATAAAAGTAGTACTTAAGTACAGCAATCAGCTAACATTGTTCAAACATTGTTCGAGTACTTTACATCTGTGATATTGTATCTATTTCAAAGACCACTCTAAAAATGTCACAATATAATGTAAACATGTTCATCGAAAGATTGTCATACAAAAAGTCAGTTATATGTAAGTTGTATGCTTACATCCTGACAGACAAACTAAAATATTATAGATTTACAGCAAAACAAAATGTTTGTCTCAGGAAGTGCAGTTCTTTACTGATATGACTGTCTGTTTTTACAAAACAGCATGACATGTACTTTTGTATATTTCTAACACTGTTACAATGTTGCATCAAAGTTGCAGAATAGTGAATAAGAAAAACACTTTAATATTTCAATTTGTGGAAACATTCCACAAATCTCAACCAAACAAGTTAGAGGGGTCAGCTTTACATACCCTGACACACATTTACCTTTCAAAATGCTAAATATTCAATTAGTACAATCAGAAGCTTTAACTATTTACCAAAATGTCAAGCACATGATGTTTAACTAAATGTATCAGCTTTTTATTTCAACTTTATCATAAGTATATCACTAAAATTATAGGCCAGAAAATAGATTTAGTATCACATAACATAAAAAAACAAACAAAAAAATTGCTACTCTGCAACAAACATAAGCAAACGGTTTTGGTACCCTTTGTATAAAATTGTTGAATATTGTTATTCGTAGATTATCTGATGGTAAAGTGTATGTTTATATATCTCCAGAACGTATAATGCATAACTTGATTTTTAAAATTTCTTTATGTTTTAACAGAACAAATTTAAGAAAGCCTAGGTTTTTAACCAAACTTGACTTTTTAAAATAACTTTTTTCTAATAACCAATTATGAGGTAATGGGTCCTAAACTTGATCTCTTTCTTGACCTCAAAGGCATTGTAATAAGTTATGGAATATGGGTTATTTCATAAATTTAATTGTATTTTCTTACAAGTATGTTTCACTTAAATTCTAAAATGAATATGCAAGTGTAGATGTAATCCTATTTCTTCTCAATCATTCTTTGAAAAAGAACACTATCATGAAAGATGTAAATTTCAGTTAAATATGTGACTGCTTTGAGCCCTAATAGGAATCCAAATAAACAATTGTATTGAACAATTCAAACTGCAGAATAATGTTGAAAAGACTGTACATATTTGCTTAAAAACATTCAAATTAATTGTATTGTCCATTTTGGCAATGAGTTTTGAGATGACTTCAGCTGTGCATTATATTTTGTCAACCTAAAACTTCCATGAAATGTAAAAAATCTATAATATTAGTTCTCTAAAATCTTTCATTGTGAATATATTTACGGTATGACTCTGTATTTTTATTTTTATTTTTAAAATAGGTATCCCTACATCATCACGCCTATGTCTTAAATAAAAGACAAGATGTCAACTATCATGAGTTTTATGACACCGTAGCAGATGTTTATAGTACCGCCCCGTGAGTGAAGGCGGGCCTGTTTGAATGTGTAGATAAAGCGCACCATTATTACTTCTAGCTACCAAGGAGTAATGCTTCTGGCTACAGTCACTGATCCTAAAGCTTTCTACAAGAACCAGTTGATCAGGAGTAAAAAGAAGATTAAAGACATAAAAAGGTACTATCTTTGAGGACCAGAGTCCCTACTTTGGTCTTGTTTGCACCGAACTATTAGGACTGAACTATCGCTGTTTAAGGACACAGGCCGCATCTTTAAGGTACTACTTTATATGATCTACACAGATTATGGGACAAACTTTGTATTGTGATTAAAAAAAAAGGTTTTCTTAAAAATATTTTCAGATTTTTTTCTGACAGCCACCATGCAAAGATGGTTGATTGCTATTGTTCTCAAAATACTGACGGTAATGCGCATGAAAGGCCTGAGTACGAGTGCAACCCTGTTTTTGATTGTCAAATAAGGTCTATTGTGGACGACATGTTTAAACAGCATTATAGGGACCATATGGCTTTTCTTCTGGAGAAGATCATTAATTATGCGTGTGATTCTAAACATGATTGTACAGGAGATGGCAAACGTGTGAAACATCTCAAGAGAGAAATGGACGTTGTGAGAGGGACCTTAAACTCATGGGCCGATACGATAAATCATTTGACACACCTGTGTTTTCATAGCAATGGTGCTGTCTGTGCAACCATTACAAAAATTCTGAAGGTACTGACTGAATTGAGTGATGAGCTGGGGTAACGCAGGTTCTGTATATGTCTACATATATAATAGATATTTGTGTGTCACTGGTTTCACAAAACAAAATAACAAATATTGCTGAGATTGTGGAAGTTATGACCAGCCACATACTAGAACATGACAGAATGCTTTTAGCAGTATTTCTTTGTTGTTTGGTAATAATCAGTAATGTCTTTATTGTTCTGCTGTACCCTGTTTTTTCTTCAATGTATGACTGTATATATGTATTTTTTTCTTAGTTAATTTGTCTTTATTATTGTAATGCAATCCATGTTTGTTCATTATGTACTACTCTATTTCAGTGTATATTTACTTGAAATAAAAGTTTATCAACTTAAGTGTCTATGCCTTTCCTGTAAAAAAGTTAAAAATTGAGCTAGGTGCAAAACATGATGGTGTGAAACAAATCATAGAAACATTCTCGAAACTGATTAAAGCCCTGTATTTATGCCAATGTATATTTAAATATTTAGAAAATTAGAATGTCGCATAGTGTGTCAAGGACTGGTCACTTGTTTAAAGCAAATGTATAAAATGTAGAACATTTATTAAAATTGGTTAACGTTTAAGTCAACCCAATAATACCCAGTTCTCATGTATAACGGTTTTGTAGTCAGTTTAGAAAGACAACCTAAAATTTTTTTGCCCAATTTAGTTTTAAAGATGCACTGACATACAATTTCATAATTTCTCTTTCATTTGAAAAAGTATTTGAACAAAAGGTATACATAATATTGTTGGTTGTCTCTGGTTTAAAACCAAAACATTCACAACTCAAACTTTCATGACAGTTCAAAAGAATACATTTTTAATACACAGTACATTAGACACTGTTGAACAAGATATTAATGTAGATTTAGTGGCAACTATTCTTTTAGTTTTGTAGACAGATCGCACTATTGACGGATCACAGTATTATGTTTTTCTCTTCTTTTCATTCTTTTATAACTTGTTTTAACACATTTGATCTGTTTTTATCATTTTTAATATTTTTTATTATTTGTTTTTTATTTTTCTTAAACATGTCTCTTTTGTTCCTGTTTATGTAAAGCACTTTGAATTGCCACTATGTATAAAATGTGTTATAGAAATAAACTTGCCTTGTCTTGCCTTGCCTTGCCTTTGTAGATTCATAGTTCTTGTGAAAAAATATTGTAAAGAATTAGACAACAAAAGATAATTGACAGTAGAAATGGTTATTGTGACTTTTACTGTATGTATCGTAGCAGATGCTATGAGAGTTGTGTAAAATTAGACTTTTAACACATATGCAAAAAAAGTTAGCAAAGACATTTTGTGTTTAAAAACTACAGCACTGGTTACTTGAATTAGGTGAAATATTTTGGTGAGATACCCGTGGTCGTAAAAACATAATTAAATGTTTCAAAAACATTCTGTATCAGAAGGTAGATAAAATAAACTTATTAATGCAATAAAGTTTACTGCAAAGTATTTTTAAAATAAAATGTGTTTACTCTTTGATATTATTGTGCTTTGTTGACAGTATTGAGTAAAGCATTCAACTATGACACAAATAACTGGGGCTAAGTGTTGTTATTAATGTTACTTGATACACTTTAGGTTAAAAACATATATATATATTCCCAAATCATGAGTTGAGCCCGGGCCGTCTGGATGAAACCCTGAAATTCTACCCATTACACCATATTGGTGTAACCAATGTATTTCAAAACATTACTTTTTTTCTTTCCCCACCAAATGAAGCATCGTTGTTCCTAAAAAAAAAAAAAAACCCAGAAGAATGGAAACAACGTTAGGTGACTTTTGAAAACTGACAGTTTTAAAAACATGTATGCTTTGTAACATACAACACAGTTGCACAAAATTACAGATTTTTGGCATAAAAAAGTTTACATTTTGTGTTGAAAAACTGCTACACAGTACAAAACCAAAAGCTTGAATTAGGTCAATGCTATTGGTTTGTAAAAATAAAGCTCCAGTCATGCAGTAAGTTTAATGAATAGTGTTTTAAACATCACTTTTCCAAGTGAAATGCACAGATAAAGTTTTTATATTCAGAGTGGAAAACATTCAGGTAGATTTTAGATTGATAATTTAAAAATGTGTTTGCCAATAAAAAACATTGTTTAAAGAAACATAAACACTCCCAACAAATTGTGTGTAGTGACAATAATCTTGATTAAGTCTATTGGTATAAGAAAAGCATCATTTACCCTGTAAAAAAGTAATCAGTCTACTTTCAAGAACTACTTGTAAACTTGACTAATTTTGACAAATTTGTAAACTTACTAGATTTGACACTATTGTATGAACATGTAAATGGTGGATTCAGTATAGTTAAACTAGAAAATTTTACTATAAAACATTAAGTAGATTTAACTAAGGGCTGGAGCTGTACTGTTTTTAGATAAACTGAGAGCCAATTTTTTCTTCTTAAAATAAATATCAGTGATATTCCATTATTCTGAATAATATACATATTTCTCTTTATATGATCAAGTATTTGCAATGAATAAAAAACATTTGAAACGTTTGAATTTAAAATTCAGTAACTAAGTTGTCTAGTAATGCAATTACTACAATTTATTGTAATAAAATTACATTTTATTTTTCTTTTGAAACAGAAATAACAATAATGTCTAAAGACTGATAAGTCCTTTTTAGTAAATATTTTATGTAGATTTTTTAAACCAACACCAGTGATGACCAGTGCTCAAAACATTAGGTTTTGGATTAACTGTTTTACAATGTGTGCCATAAATTACAGGTCATGCATGTAAATAAATTGAAAACATGTTAGTCAAAGGAAAAACTTTCATTTTAAATTGTTTTTCATAATAAAAGTTTTCATTAATTATAAAGACAACTTGAATTTACATCGGTGTTTTCAACCAACAGTTTAGAACATTACATTTTAGATAACGTTGTTTTAAAAGGTGTGACAATTTATTGTTAATACGGATTAAGATTTGTTATTTACTGGATTAATATTGTAAACAATTTCCCAGAGATGGGTTGCGACTGGAAGGTGATCCGCTGCGTAAAAACTTGCTGGATAAGTTGGCGGCTCATTCCGCTGTGGCGACCGCGGATTAATAAAGGGACTAAGCCGACAAGAAATATTGTAAACATATTTAAATTTAATAGTCAGACAAAGATACATTAAAAAGTTTGTGTGTCTTTAAATATGCATTAATGTAGTAATAATGTAACAAAAACAACATAACCTATTAATGAACATATTTAGTAAATACTGTGTCATGTATTCAAACATACAAAGCCAGACCCTAGTTCTCTCGAGTGCACGCACACGTACACACACACACACACACACACACACACACACACACACTCACACTCACACTCACACTCACACTCACACACACACACACACATACATACATATGCATACAGTTGACTGCGTGTGGATATATAGATATTAGCACAGTTTCTAATCACCTAACAACATATAGTAGTTAGTGGGAGACACCCAACACATACAATCAGATATACATATTCTACATCTGATATAAATCTATCTTTCAGAAGCAGTTGACGGGATGTTATCCAAAGTTTTCCTTATCATCACACGCTCACACACAGACTGACACAAAGAGGAAACACAAACAGGCTAAACATAAAGAAATGTTTATGTTAATAGTTTATTAATTATAATATAATATAATATAATAATAATGATATATAATATAATGTAATGATATAACATAATTTAATAATATAATATAATTAAATAGAATAATGTAATGATATAAATAATGTAATGCTAGTATAATAGAATAATAATGATATATAATATAAATAATTAAATTGAATATAAATATTAATATTATAATAATATAATATAATAATATATTATAATATAAATTAATAACATAATGATTTAATATAATTTAATATGATATAATATAATACATAATATTATTTAATAAAATATTAATTTTATACAACTTAATATAATATAATATAATTTGATGTAATATAATAAATATAATTTACAACACTAATTACCTGAAATAACCTATTAATTTAATTAGTCTGATAAAAATCTAATTACCGGAACTATTATTTTATATTAAACCGATAAGAATCTAATTACCGGAATTATTATTTTATATTAAACCGATAAGAATCTAATTACCGGAACTATAAAGTTTATATAAAAGGGGCGGGGCTTAGACCGGAAGTCCCGCCTTAGGGGCGGGGCTACAATCCATCAAACTTTTTGACAGGTAGTCCATCATAATTACTACTGACAGATATAACGTTACACTACAGTCCGCTCAGTTTAGTGCGGGTTATTACAAAACTGACGTTTCCGCGCTTGACCAATTACAGCATTCTGTTTAGTTAAAGAAAGAAAGGCAGTTTAAATATAATAATAATATTAATATGTGATCGCGATTTTTTTGCTCAGATGAAATACAGTTGTCTGAGCAATATAGTTTTTGAAGAGAGGGAGGCGCCTACCTATAATGCTAAACATTATTAAATACCCACGAGACACTTGTGACTTTATATCACATTTGCATTATTTTAAAAAAATGTTTCTTTTCTGTTAAAAATAAATATATTTCCATTCTGATATGTAATGGGGAGAAAAAAAGTAGCACGAGTTCAGCTGATGGTGGATTCGAACCGACGTAATGATGAATCGCGTCAAAAGATGATTTTGTGCGCCTTACAAAGTGCACCACTGCTGCTGTATTATCTCACAGCTCTTTACTCATCTTGTCTCTATCAATCAGGCATAGATGGGCGTAAACCCTGAATAGCTTAGTCCAACTAGATGCGCTAATTGCAATTAGCCTAAAAAGACACTCCGAAATTGTCTTTTTTTCTCCCCCCTCGCAGGGGCCCCTAGTGCGCACGGGCCCCTGGGCCTGTGCCCATAAGACCCATTGGTTAATCCGGCCCTGACGACAGCGCACACACACACTACCCTCGTCCACGGAGCTCCGTAAACAAAGCAGCACGCGTCGCGTTTTTAACTTGACTTTGCACGCTATAAGAGAATATAGCCAGTTAACCTGATACAGTACACGCGGTTACAAGTAACAAATCACAACTAAACACATTTGCAAGCTCGAGTCAACGAGGCAACTTTAATTGCACGTACTTACACTTGAGAAATGGAGGAAGAAAAATCCATCCTGACGTCCATCAGTAAGTTACTCTTTACTGATCCTTCCTTTAACAAACGCTGATGAAGTATTCTTTGTAGCATGTAGCTTCCAGAAGTTTCCAACTGCTTGTTTATAATTCTGAGGTTTCATCTTTGGGTAGACCCTCGATAATATCTATCTGCAGTGTGACTTCAATCGACCGGCATGTTTGTGTTTGTTTGTGTGTGTGTGTGTATGTGTGTGTGTGTTTGTGTCTGGGTTTCTGCATCAGAGGGCGGGGCTTCAGTTTTGAAATCTCCTGGGTTTGCGCGTGCACGTGAATAACTTGGTTTTGTTAGTGCGTCATGGCGAAACACCTAATGACTCGGTATCAAGGCGACTCGTTTGAAGCACTATGAGTCGACTCTTTTAGTCGTGCATGCTGGTTATAAATCTTGTCCGGATTGATGCTGCGCCAACGCCCCGTGACTGTCACATGTGGCATCAAAGTACCGCGACAGCGCTCCGAGATCAGACGGCTGATTCAGACCGTGCAGCTTCTGAAGAGCGACTGCAGGAGCTTTGATGACGACACCGATATTACACGATTGGCCGAGTTCACCACATGACAACAAACACGTGTATTTCGGGTTTATAATTGGACAAATTCCGATTCAAAAGTTTCAAAACAAACAATTCACTTTTCACACCTTTCTATCCTGTACACATCTTGCTTATTAAAAGACTAGAAATATTTTACTGCAGTATCATATATCAATAATCTGGTTATAAAGGTTAGCTTGTTTGCACAGGTTTATTTTTTACTTTTTTATACAGACCATTTACTGCATTCATCTCCATGAACGATTAAAATGATATATTTTAGTGGATATTTTAGTGAATAACCTAAATAAGTCTTACAGACTTGAAATAAAATAATCATCATCATTGATCCTGCCACCCTAAAGCTCTCTTAACAAATTAAGCTAAATAACTATTTTATTAAATAATTATAAAATGGTTTTATTATTATAATATAAATATATATTTTATTTCCTGTCTAGCAGTTTAAAGGCTACCTGCTCTTTCTGGGAAACTTCTACATCGCTCACTTATTTTACCTTTTGTTCTTTTCAACACAATCTTTTTGGATTAAAATGCTTTTTTGAAAATTCATTCATCATCCAAAATAATGTCATTTATTTAGAACTGATCAAAACACCTTGTTTTGCTTTTTACATTGGAAAATTTTATATATATAATTGTACATATATGTAAACCCTTTTTTAGCATATTCAAACAAGAAGTATTAGCCTAAAGATTGATGTTTAACTCCTAGAATTTATGCTTATTGCTTTGTATTTAATAGACCTGTTCGTTTGTATGTTTATATTAACCTCTCATTTCCTCTTATTTCTCTCATGCATTTGTTATATATTTTATTCATAATTGTCCCTCATTGTTTAAGAAGGAACAACAGTTTGTAGAGACTGTATTCTGTTTGACTTGTAAATGTTTTGTTGTTATAAATAAAAATAACAAAAAAATATGATGACGCCATGTGATCGGTCATCATGACTGCAGCAACATTAGGCTCGTTTGACTTGGCCAAAATCTGCGCAGAATCGATCACCGGTGATCACCGCAAGATGCATGCCGGTTAGAAATGTGTCCGCCTTGCCTTCGCCTCGCTCTGATGTCACGCTGACGTGCGCCAAAAAACCCTCGCGATCGCGAGGCGGGTACCACGGACAGAGCAGTCGGCCGCAGTTGCTCTCAAAAGACTGCGTTACCAAAAGCATTATGGGAAACGACTGGCTGACGACACAGCTTAATGCTGATTGGATGAGACTGACACATTACACTTTATTATCTTGTTTTACTAAGGTTTATACCTGGATTTGTTGAATACCTTTTTTGTATTTTCGTTGATAATTAAAAAAAAGTCATAAAGAGCATTACATATGGTTATTTATTTAGATTTACACGAAAACAAAAACAAAACACATCTTTGTAAAACATAACGTGACCTATCCAATATAACTAAATGTTACTAATAAATCATTAATGTGTGTGTGTGCTGTATTTTATTTCTCTCTCAGTCTTAAATCCTGTTTGTTGTCATTTTCACTTTTTGTATGTTTGTGTGAATTTTGTATTGTAATTTTTATGCAGCATTATTCCATTAAAGTCAATCCAATATATACATATATTCAGAAATACAAAGATAATCAGACTGTTTTGTCATTATGCCTCATCTTTGTGTGGTTTCATATGAGAAGTGAAAAGGGTGTAGTAAACACACACACACACACACACACACACACACACACACACACACACACACACACACACACACACACACACATATGTATATGTACAGTATATGTATATGTGGAGTCAAAAGTCATGTTTAATAGACCAAGAACATTTTCACAGTTTTTCCTACAGTCTAATAGTTTTTATTCTGGAGAAAGTCTTGGGCTGTTTATTTTAGTCTGGCTGGAGTAATATCAGTTTATATAGACCTAATAAGCTTGTCAATGTAATTAACCCCCTAACAATTTCTTTGTCAAACAAACATTTGTCATGACTTGTCACTCAAAAGCATCTATGGCTACTTCATTTATAATGTAGCCAAATTAGGTTTCTTGAAAGCTTTCTTGCTGTATAAGCTGTTTATTTTGTTATTCTTTTAACGTTTGTTGAATATACAGAATTACATTTTAAATACACCCTTTTAGTTAATGAGCTGTTCATCTTCTGTAATTCTGACCATCTCTGTAAAAACAGTGATATTTCTATTGCATCCACTCCCACATTAAAAATACTATAGTAATGTATACTGTAGTGCTTTTGAACCATGTTATAAAATTGCCTATTTAAATGTTCAAAAATGCTATAATATTTACTATATTATATATATATATTTTCATGTATATATATATATATATATATATATATATATATATATATATATTTTTTTTTTTTTTTCATGAGGTCATTCGTCTGCGATAAAAAACGCGAACGAGATCTCCGCCACTGGAGACGTTTCCGGGTGGCTAAACAGCGAGATTCGGCAAGTGTCCGACTTCTGATGTAATTTTTGAGCCCTCCTCTTACTGCAGACGCCTGCTCTCATTTACAATGCAGTCAAGGCGAGGCGCACCTCAAACGAGCCTAATAAGTTTGGGAATAGTATCGCGAGATCAGAGACCCGTGAGTAAGATCGAGTGCGCGCGCGCGAGAGAGAGAGAGAGAGAGAGAGATCTTGATCTCTATGACTCTCAGATCAAATGCCTGCTGTACACAGACGACCTGCTGCTACTATCGCCAACCGAACAGGGCCTTCAGCAGAACCTGCAGCTGCTGGACCAGTACTGCCAGACCTGGGCCCTGACCATCAACCTAAACAAAACCAAAATCATCACCTTCCAAAAAAGAGCCAGAGCCCAGGGAACACAACACACATTCACACTAGGTACCAATCAGATAACACACACAACACAGTATCATTATTTAGGCCTGAACATCACCTCCACTGGAAACTTTAATCCTGCAGTGAATGAGCTGAGAGATAAAGCCCGCAGAGCCTTCTACGCCATCAAACGTCAATGTCCCATAGACATCCCTGTTCAGATCTGGCTGAAGATCCTAGAGTCCGTCATCGAGCCCATCGCCCTCTACGGCAGTGAGGTGTGGGGCCCACTGACAAACCCTGAACAAGATCTGGCCAAATGGGACAAACACCCTATAGAAACCCTGCACACAGAGCTGTGTAAGAACATCCTACACGTCCACCGGCACACAACAAACAACGGATGCAGAGCAGAATTAGGCAAATACCCTCTGATAATAAAGATACAGAAAAGAGCTGTCAAATTCTGGAAGCACTTAAAACTCAGCGACCCGGACTCATACCACTATAAAGCCCTGCAGGACAGAGAACTCAGCAGAAGAGCAGACTCACTCTCCCAGCTGGCCCAGAGCTTCAGGGTCTCTGAGACGTCTCCTGAGGAGCTGAACACACTCCTGCCACTGACTCAGATCACACACCAGATCAAGAACAGCTACACACACCACTGGGACACTCAAACACAACTGCAAAGCAGAACACAGTGTTATCTGGCCCTGAAGAGACAATATACTCTGGCAGACTACCTTCACACAGTGACAGATAAAGGTCTGAGGAACACCCTGAGCAGATACAGACTCAGCGGACACCAGCTGGCTATAGAGACGGGCCGGCACAGACAAACATGGCTGCCGGTGGAGGAGCGGCTGTGCCCACACTGCCCTCAGCAGCCGATTGAAACAGAACTGCACTTCCTTACGGAGTGCACAAAATACTCAGAGATCCGGGAGAAGTTCTTCCCGAAACTCACACACACACACAAAAACTTTGAGTCCCTGCCGAACAATGAGAAACTGCCCATCCTCCTGGGGGAGTGTGTGTGCTGCTGTGTGTTAGCAGCTCAGTTTGTGCACTCCTGCCACCGTCTGAGGAACCCACAATGATCCGCTCCACCGTCTCCAACACACAACACAGGAACTCTTTACTCGTGGACTTACTATTTTTATCACTGTCATTACCTTTATCCTGTTTCACAAATTACCATTAATCTATTTTTATTTTTATTAATATTTTTAGTTTTACTGATATATTGTTATTTTTATTAATCTATTTTTATTTTCTTACATTTCTTTTCTTTATTTCTATATTATATTTTATGTTCATATTTGTTTGCACTACTGCCCTTTTTGCACTGTCTTGTCTGTACGCAGCGACGCTGCACTGCTTTGGTAATACAAATGTACAGTTATTTGTCATGCCAATAAAGCACCTAAAATGTGAAAAATGAGAGAGAGAGAGAGAGAGAGAGAGAGAGAAAGGAGACGGAGAGAAGAAAAACCGCAAGAGGTAATCTGTTATGGCTGACTAATGATGTTTACCCTGTATGTTTAATAAATCAACGGTTAATACCTGCCGATTGAGCTCTGTGTGTTAGGGTTAGGGTTACAAAGCAACAAAGCCATAGAACCAATGAGACTGCGTGTGGTGAGAACTGGAAAGTTTACATCTAAAGATCAACATGCGTTACATAAGCATAAAACAGGTGTTCTAACTTTTCAGGCCTGTAGGGGGATTCAGGTGTATCGGAAGACCCCCTCACTGGCAAAGGTTTAGAATCTGTCTCATGCGTGAGCTCATTTGTCCTATTTTGACTGCTGGCTTTTGTTTTATTGCAAACCGAATCTTTTCCATCTGAAGAGCATGCAGGAAATCAAAAACTCATTGCCGAAAAGAAGGGGGAGCTGCTGACTTCCAATTCATAAGAATAAGTCGTCTAGCCAGTAAGGTTGCAAAGGCTACGCTTTCGGCCTGTAATGAATTTAATTCAGCATATTCTGGCAGGAAACAGTGCTGTTAAGGGGTTTGGGTCGATTGACAATGAAAAAACAGCAGGAAAACACCTGAAGACTTTCCCCCAAAAATCAGGCAGTTTTAAACACGACCAGAAAGTCTGTACCAGTGTGGCTGGTTCGGTTGTACAGCGAAGGCAAGTTGGGTCAAGATCAGGGAAAATTTTATTCAGTTTAGTTCTGGACCAGTGTATTCTGTGCACGACCTTAAATTGAATAAGAGTGTGCCTTGCATTTATTGATGAAGAATGTATTCTTGCAGGAATAAAATCCCAAATATTTTTTTCAATTGTTAAATTTAGTTCCTCCTCCCAAAAAGTTCTCAATACATGTGTTGTGGGGAACTGTTTTGTGTTAATAATAGTAAAAATTTTAGAAATAACCCCTTTTGAAGAGGCATGAAGGTTGAGTATATCATATATACAGAAATTTAATTTAAACCCAGAGACACTGCCAAAGGTATCTAAAATTTTGAGAATTTGAGGAATTGAGATTAGAGGGTTAGATAAAAAAAGAAGAAGATCATCCGCAAACAAAGATATCTTATACTGGCGCGGGTGATACCACAAACCTGTGCACTAGACCTTATAGCAATTGCGAGCGTTAGAGTATAGGTAGCTTTTATTCTAAATCTTGGACCTTATTTCTGAAAAAAAGGGCAATAAAACTAGCTAATCCTAAAAAAAAGTCACTAAAATGCAGTATTTAAATCTCATAGTTTAATAGACACTGAGGCGTATAACTGCAAAAAGATGGAGAGGCTCGTGTGTTGTTGGTAAAAAAAATATGGTTTGTCCAACCCCATTACTTTGTTCATTATTTGGCCAAAACCAAAAAGTATTACTTTGTGCCCCGCTCTCCCCTAGATTGATGTTAAACTCTCCACATGTACCTCTGGAAAGGTTCTAAGTCTTAAAGTTTTCCAAAACTGCTTTACACATTATTATACAGCTAAAATTAATAATAAAAACACAGCAAGACAAGCTTTTTTAATCCCTTATGAGTTTCTCTAAACATGACTCAGATTCAGCTGATATTATAATATTATAAAGGAATATACTGTATCTGAGCCAAGATTCATGCACTGTAAAAAATGAATCTTGAGGCTTGTAATTTTCATTAAAAAAATTGATGTGGTCATTAAAAATAATGTGCATATTTTCTTTAAAAAATCGATATTCTGGATTTATTATAAAATATTGAGAGGATGTCGCTAATATAACTAAGATTTAAATTTCACTTATTTTTTTAAGCAAACCAGTGCAATTATTAGGCTTACTTTGAGAAACCAATTAAGCTAATAAAATTGAGGAAAGATGGCTTCACCTTTATTTTAAGAAAATTTACTCAATTTTGTGGATTTAATTGAGATGTTTGCATTTGAATCTCAACAACGGCAGTGATCAGACGACATTTTGAAGGAGCAGATTTACAGCGAGCATGTTAAGAGGTAAGCATTAACAGTTTATCATTTTTTTGTCTTAAATAGCCTAAGCTCTTTCAAGAAAGACAAATGCTGTTCAAGCTTGTTCAGAAGCTTAGTTTTTGCCATAGGGATACACGGGTATTTTTAACCACCCATTCCTATTTAAAATTGATTTTCTTTAATGTTCATTCTGAATTATATAATGAAATTGAACAAATTATTTTCATTTTATATATATATATATATATATATATATATATATATATATATATATATATATATATATATATATATATATATATATATATATATATATAACAGCAGTGATCAGGCAACAGTTAAGCAGGGTGGACAAACAACAGTGAGCTTGTTAAGTGGTAAGTCTATGCTAAGCTAAGTTAACTATACTAGTTAGCTATTCATAGGGTTTTCCTTTTACAGCATTGATGATGTACTGTAATGAACTGTGTTTATATATAATACTGTAAAAAACAGCAGGTATTTTTAATAATGTTATTTGTGTATTATTATTATTATTATTATTAGGCAATATTACTAATTTCTACACTTTTTTGCATCAGACCTCACATTAAATCAAGGAGGAGATGAGAGATGTCATCCTCTGTTGCTGGTCTATCTCTATGAATAAAAGGAAGAGCTCATTCAGAATTGCAATGTAAGTGTCTCAAACAGTTTTAGATATTAATGGTTTTCAAAAAACTGCATTTTATATTTTTGCATGTTTACAAAAAACAAAAATATAGCTCAAGCACTACATTGTTGAATGCACTATTCCTTGTATAAACATGGTTTGTTTTTCAAAATTTATATCTTTGTACACTGGTATACATTTTAAAAAAGACCCTGTCCATCATAAGTCAAAATACTTGTGCACTTGTGTCAGTCAGCAAGGTCTACTCAAACATTTTGAAGAATTATTGTTCACAGAGATACAAAGACCTTAAACATTTGAAATGTACAACTGCATAATTTCATAATAATAAACTTAATGTTTATTTTACAGTGTGGGATTGCACAGAGAATTGCTGTCTGCCAGAGGAATGACCAACCATGAGGACTTCTGCATTGTCTTGGAGGATAAGTGAGTCATGACTCATGGCTAGCTTAGAAAATCTAGAATTGCTGAACTGGATTTATACAAATATTCCCCAAATTAAAATCACTTACAAAGAAACGTATATTTCTGACACAAATTCACTGCTACAACCTTTTGGGGAAATTTCACTGCATTGATTGATTGATTGTGTTGCTAATATTTGCGATGCAGCTTTTATACTGGTTTTATATGTTATGCAATACACACATTCTGTCAGATTTTGTCTAAAATGTGAATATTCCTACAAAAGAAAGTTGACAGAACATTTTTTTCTATGGCATGGATAAAGGAATTTTTATCAGAGATTAACATTGCTGTAAACTTTATATAGATTTGTTTAAGATATTGTACCATTTTTTAATCGGTGGAACGTGTAATAAAATGATATTTGGCAAAAATGTATTGTGTATGTATTTCATTGTACATTATATATTTTACATTTTATGAATGAGTAAATTTTATTAATAAATTTGAGTAAATAGTGATTTATTTGCATATAATATAAAAGCACATTCCGCTAATAATATTAAATTCAACATCTATCACTCAAAAAAACTAGTAATTTTCACATGATTCATTCAAGTGGTTTTTGTTAAAAAATAGATATGAGTAAATGGTGGTGGATTTGCTTAAATTATAAAAGCACATTCTGCTAATAATATTAAAATCTTCATCTATCACTCAAACAATTTAGTAATTTTCACATGATTCATTCAAGTGGTTTTTGCTTAAAAAAATCAAGTTAATGATTTACTTAAAAATAATATGTGCAATAGTGTTACCACTATTTTTTTTGTAAATAGCACGTAAGATTTTTTACAGTGTGCTCATGTTTTTCTTTTCTAAAAGGAAGCAAAATTTAATCAACAATAAACACTTTCAGCAGGTTTATTTACCTGACATGATGTTAGTCTTATACCTTTTCCACTAACATCTCATTGAAGACAGAAAAATAAATCTAATTTATTATTTCTCATACTGAGGGTTTGACCTTTTATCATTACCAAACAGGTTTTCTTTCAGTGAAAATGAAGGTATGTCTTGAGCTTGTATGTCTGGTTCTTTGGCATTTTTATCTGGAAATACTTCTATCTGTCAGCTTCATTGAAGACTCAATCATCAACACCAGGGAAAACACGATCACAGGACTGAAGATGTTTCAGATGAAACTAGACATCTTTGTATTTCTTAACAAGACATGGCTCAGTTCTAATGGTCAAAGTGAAGACATTTTAAATATACAATCACTATAGAAAATCACTATGCATTCACCATTATTAATGATTACTGTTAATAAATCATTGCAGATTATTATCACCTTAAAGCACCATGAGGTTACAAAACTTTATTTTCTTTGTTTAACTTGTGCATTTATTTAGTTTTCTGCCGGTAATGTTAATTTCCACATGTGTGTTGTCTGAATAAAAGTGAAACAAATCATCAAAATAAACAGAAAGTGATAGTGTTTTGTTACAAAAACATGTTGTTCTCTCTGTGAAAATGAAAGCATCAGATCAGTCCTGTTCTGCCAGAATATTTAGCTGGGATTGTTTTGTTCTGGTTTTTCTTGCGTGAGACAGATCATCAGACTTTTGTTCAAGATGTTCACACCCTTCATATCTGATCTGCACTGTTAACCCTTGCTGTATCATATGCAGTAAATAACTCTAAAATTGCCAGTGTTTTGCTGTAATAAAAAGAAAACAAGATTTTACGGTAAAGCGTTAAAAGATGTGTATGAAATAGTGTAGTGCAAAGAATAAATTACAGTAATTTACTTTATGTATGTAGATTATATTTATGGTTGCTTGTCTCCCCCTTGTGTTTGTAAGAGGTTACTGAAAGTGCCCTGTGGAAGTTGTGTAGAACACGGGAGTTGTTGTTTGTTGGTTGGTAAAATAAAGAAGACGGCGAGACCACAGTTCCACAAAGAAGTATCTATTTATTCATACACATCAACAATGTACTCATTACAGGTAACCGTGACAATAAATGGTAAATTACTGTTTAACGATTATTGTCTCATCTACTCTGTTGTTTTATGTTACTATTTGTAGAGAGTTGCATTTATCTTAGGGCAGAAAACATTGATTTAGGCATCTATACATTAACTCAAATAAAATAGGTCACAGTATATAAATAAAAATAATACTCCATACCACCCCTCCCTCTCCCCCGTCTGTTTCCGTTTGTAGTGCACACCAGTAAGGAAGTCTACTGAAAATGGCAATTGTCGTATAATCTAGTAATATCTCCATCAAACAACTGTTCCATCTCTCCCTTCCAAATACCTTATGAACGGTTCCCATATTTTAGAAAATTTAAGCTTGAATATAAGGTATAATTATGGAGCAGTGGTTCAGATATTTTCGAGAGACGCTTTAAAATATTTTAGAAACTTTTGTTTTTGAGTAGTGCAATCTATGTAGGATTTTGAATTGGATACGATGGTGTCTGGAGTTTATGAAACAATTATGAATTTCTTCCAGACAAGTTGTTCTTGGGTGTGTTTTGTTTTCCTCTGTGTCTTCATTCCTATCTCTTGGATTACTGCAGTTTACACGTAGCAGTACCTAATTGGGTGTGGTTTGTATGTGTGTGCAATTAAAACTAGATGTTTGGCATCATTAATCTTATAAAAAAATTATGTAAATCATACCTGCCAACACAGGTATGACCCAGACCTATCTCCTGTATTGTTCTGTCTACCGGAAAACTCCCTGAATTCCATTGTTAAAAAATGTCAAAATTATTGAATGTGAAAATATTCTGGGACAAATATGGGTAGAGTTCAAAATAAATGTTTAAATTTCACTTTGTATAATAGCAGATACCAGGTGTAACTTAGTATTTAATTTATTGCAGGGTTTCTGGAGGCTCCAGTTGAGGGCATCAAGACCCATGGCCTAAACTAGTGTTAGCCTGGACAGGCATCTACTCCAGTACTGCTACACCACACCAGTGCTTTTGTATGGATACCTGACTACTACTGTGTTCTCTGAAGGTATTACTGGAGCAAAACAACAGCACCTGTTAAAGTGAAATTTGTGATTATTAAAAATAGAGATGTATGTGTGGCAGGTCCAGTACATTTGTCATAAAGGTTAAATCACAGAGAAAAGTTATTTTTAGAATTTGCCATTTTTTTTCTCCTCTTCTTTCTCCAAACTAAACAATGATTTGTGCTTGTTTTGGTGATTTCGATATGATATTTAACTCATTTGTCATTTGCCCTCTTCCTCTATGTACAGCAAAGGTCCCAATATGTTTAAGGTCCAGAAAAGGAACTAAAAACTTAATCAAAACATTGCTTCTATCTTCAGTGATTCAACTGTAACCATACAAAGCTCACAAACACTTTTGTGCATCAAAAGTACTGTAAAAATAACTTAATTTCCTCTGCCACAGGTCAGGGTGTGTGCTTACTGATCGTAATAAACACAATACAACAAGTTAGGGTGTGTGATTACTGCTCGTAAACACACAACAGGTCAGGGTGTGCGCTTACTGCTTGTAGTAAACACACACCTGATGTGGGACAGTTACGCAAACAAATTTGTATTTACTGTTTTGCTTTGCGTCACTAAAGTGTTGTTGGAGCTTGGTATGTTCATAGTTGAAGCACGGAAGTCACATGGAAGGTTTTACAATTTTGTGTGCCTAATCTAGACTTTGACCATCTCAAGACCATTGCTGTCTGTCAAGGGTGAGAAGCTCTTGCGGTAAATCTAAAATAATCCAGTTTGTTTTCTGAAGATGAACAGGTCTCCGGGAATTAAAATGACAAAAGTGCAGAATTTGTTCCTGGTTGAACTTGGTAAATATTTTTTATAGACCAATGTAATTGCAAAGTTTATCTACTAGGTGAATATTCCTACATTCACAAATATGAGCCTTTATCGTAGAACCTATGTGAGCATGCAATTTTAATTGATCTTAATAATGAGGGAATCACATATTGCTATTACTGTTGTATTGTGATTGCATTTATAGGCTATAATAACAGTCAAATAGGTCTAAACAGGTCAAGGTGTGAGAGAGAATCAAATCATAAATTCTACACTTAACATTCTCTTGATTTACTGTCATATTGTCTACATGTTCCACTGTCATAGGTGCTCAGTTTTGCTGCAGTAATGCTCAACACAATAGATGTACTTATCACACAATGTACTTTATCAAATATAACAAAAGGACATAAACAACTAAATATTCAGGGCAGGAATTTTCACACATGTGAAGTCATTCATTCACAATAAATTGGAGTGACATGCATCATTATTGATTTTGTAGGATTCTCACCTGGAGAATAAAAGATGTATTCTACTGCTAGATATGGGTGTTTCTAGTGTTTTACACTAAATCCTTTGGCCCCAGTGCCAGATTTTACCTCAAGTGTTTCTCTCAACCTTATTGTCTATAAAACCTTAAACCTTAGAGTAATATGACACTTTTGCTTGCAATTTTCCTTAAAATATTACAGCTGCCCGACTCACTGCAGGGTCAATATACATGGCTGGCTGCTGTAGACAAACCTCTGCTCACTGGGGCCAATGCCAAACTGGCAGTAGTTGAGATCATGGAGCTGTGGATGATGTGGAGCATGTACTGTTCTCTGATGAGTCCACCTTCACTGTCTTTCCCACATCCGGGGGAGTTACAGTGTGGAGAAGCCCCAAAGAAGCGGCCCACCCAGACTGCTGATGCCCAGAGTGAAGCATGGGGGGTCAGTGATAGTTTAGGCTCAATATCATGGTGTTCCCTAGACCAATACTGGTGTTACAACCCAAATCAGAAAAAGGTGGGACAATATGGAAAACACAAATAAATAAATTTTAAAAATGTAAAAATGAAGAAGAAAAGTGATTCTTAAATTTACTTTTATTTTATTGCAGACAATACAACAAACGTTAATAATGCGGTTTATTCATGATTTTGTTTTAAATAAACATATATTCCAATTTTGGTTCTTGCAACACATTTGAAAATAAAAATTTTAACAGTAAAGCACTACTTTACAAGTTTCCTACTTTGTAATATTGTCATTCCTTTTCTCAACACTTAAAAGATGTTTAGGGACTGAAAACACCATGTGATGAAATGTTTCAGGTGTCATTTTGCCCTATTCTTCCGGCAAACAAGTCTTAATCTAGCCAACAGTACAGAGTCTTTGCTGTCACATTTTGAACATTTTGAACGCTGTCTCCTCTTCTCTGTAATGTGAGCTGAATGTGGTTCTGCATGATCTTGTTGGACTCTGCATGGGCGTCTCTGGAGCAGAAGGCAGCATATTGAGCTCCAGAATCTCTCTGTGCTGTTCAGCATTACTGGAGCATCACAGAAGAGCAGGTCACCTTCACCAAGAGCACCGACACAACCCCAGACCATGACAGAGCCGGGCTGCTGGACCTGTTGCTGGTGTCAGTCTGGATGATCCTCTTCTTCTTTGGTCTGGAGCACATGGCGTCCATTTCTCCCAGAAACACCTGAAACACTGCTTCATCTGAGCACAGGACACGTCTCCACTGTGTGATGCCCAGGGGAGTCAATGACACTTCTGGACACTGTTAACATAGGGCTTCCTGTTGGCACAGTACAGTTTTCTCTGGTTTTTGTGGATGTGACTCTGTGTTGTGGTACTTGTCACAGGTTTACCGCAGTAGTGCTGAGCACATGTGCTGATCTGCTTATAGATAAATGAGGATTCTTGATACAGCACATCAATTGGAGGTCACGATTGTTCACTCAGGTGAAAAAAGTGTATTTGAGCACACAAAAATATACAGAAATACAATTAAGTACATTTTAAGTACAATCTTTTTTTGTACTAAAAAAGTTACAAATTTATACTCTATACTTATACTAATTAAAAGTATACTGTAAAAGTCTACTAAATATCACTGAAATAAAAATAGATTTTTAGTAAAGTCTACTGAATGGAAAATGGCCACGGCATGGGGCTATGTGTCAACATGTAGGCTGCGCTGTAGTATACGCGTGCGCTTGACCAAGAAGTATAAATCAGCCTCTAGTCCCTTTTACTAATTTGGGGTGTCCACAGCGGAATGAACTACCAACTTATGCAGCATATGTTTTACACAGCAGATGCTCTCCAGCTGCAACCCATCACTGGGAAATATCTACACACACTCATTCACACTCATACACAACAGACAATTTAGCCTACCCAATTCCCCTATACCACACGTGTACTAAATTTACCTTAAATAATATACCGATAACTACTACCCAGAAAATATATCAAAATACATTTTATTATTTATTCTAGAAGTGCTCTTTTTTCGCTAAAAGTTAGTCTTTAGTAGTAAAGATAAATTTAGGCTTGTCCAAGTGTACTCAAACTGTGCTATCCCAGATGAAAAATGTGCATTGAAATTAAAACCTATATTATAGAATTGTTTTATTACAATGCATTACTTTAGTGTATTCATTTTTATTGTTCTACTGTACTATTGACGATGTTGTTATTGTGAAATTTTTATCCAATATTGGCTCTTGATTTTATCTGATCAAATGTAATTATTGCCTAATAAAACTGTTGAACGCATATGCATTTAATTAATTTTAAATAATACCATTTTAAATAACACTAAAATGTCATTCATTTTTTTTTTTTTTTTGTAACTGTGCAGTTGAGTTTATGTGTATTTGAATGGCACTTTTCACAATATGCCAGAGCAAAGTATGCATGAGTAGCCTCACCCACTTTTGTGATGCACCGGGAGCAATTTTGAGTCAAAATGCGCCTGTGTTGTCATAAAGATGGTCTGCTATCAGCATCTTATCCTCAAAATAAAAAGAATACACCCTTCAACAAATTTACATTGAATGGGAGAACTTCACAAAACTAGGATTTTTTTTTAAATCAGAAAGGACATAGGACCGACCTCTCAGGTTACAAATTGCATTTATTATTTTAAAACGTTATTGTTGATACTAGCTTGTTGGCTAAGTGTTAAAGTCGCAATGAGCCAGAAGCTTTTTTTTTTTTAGTTTTGTGATGCAGTTTTTAGAGAAAAGGACTTCTAAATAAGCTAACAATGTGCATGGCTTGTTTTTCTACCACAGGCTGATTGGATGAAGTAAAGTAGGCGTGTCATTAGAAAGATGGGGAAAAGGGTTTAGGGAGAGTTATTACAACCTAACAGACTCCTCCTGCTCATCATTTCTGTTTGTTGTCAAAACGGAAAGTTTGAGTAGCGTGGTTTAATGTGGTAGCCACGGCCATTACCTCAAAATCTGATTATTTTTACTTGAAAACAAACAGGAAGTGATTTATTTTTTCAATTAAAGATTAATGGGGAAACTGTTTTTTTTTCCCAATGACATGCACAGATGAATTATTCATCACAAAACAACAGTAGCAATAAGAGCTGACAAAATCATATGGTTAGTTTTGATTTCTTGGGGACTTTAATAGTTCATTTTGAATGTCAGCATGTTTATCATCTTTAATGATGTGTCAATCCAAGAGATATAAAATCCGCTTTGAATGTCAGAATGTTGGCACACTCCTCCTTTTTTAAACTGGAACGCCTATGGGCGCACACATGAGCGCAAATGCATTTGCTATTTAAACAGCTTGGCGGAAAACATCAGAATGACTGGTGCGTCAAGCTGAAACTAGTAAACAACAATTGCGTCACGCCTTGGTGTATGATAGGGTCCCAAATGTCTTTGGCTTTGTAGATTACAATAGCATAATTGTGTGCTGAAATCTTGCTCTCTGTGCTGTTTTACCAGAATATTGACTGACTAAAATTAAAAGCTGAATTGATGTTTCATCCACATTACCCTGAATTCGACTCAATAGCCTAAATGAAAGTAAAACCTTGCAATTGTAAGTGTAATGTTGGGCATACTTTAATAAACTTAATTATTTGTGATGGTGAGACTAAAGCTTGATCAACAATGGTTTGTAGAAAATATTATATCATAGAAAATGTATAGATTAATACATCAGGTGAGCAGTAAACTGATCATATGATCACACAATTGGTGTGTAAATTTTATTTATCTGACTTGTTTCTCAATCTCCTCATGTCACAGATGTCAAACACGCAAATCATGATTTCTGTGTGGAGACCATGTGGACAAAGGAGCAGCTTGTGTAGAGGTGAATGTAGTTTGTCTGACACTGTGAAAAGTATAATCACAACACTAACCAATTTAAATGAAATTCTGTCATAAATTCTGTCAGACTTGTGGAACCACTGGTGTCATATTCTGTATGTAAATATATGAGTTATTTTGTGGAATTATATATTTTAAGTTTTTCACTCTTCATAGTTTTTTGTTTGTTTTGGACAGTGTGTGTTCATAATTAAGTGAGGTAAAAAAAATACGTTATTGCATTTTTTTTGTTTTTATGTTATTGTTATATTGTAAATATATTGATATATTTAAAAAGTGCATTAAAGTTGGTTTTAGTTGTACGAAATTGGTAAAGATGTGTTTTGTAAAATACTGAAGTAGTATATAAAAACATGTTTTAGTTTACTCAAAATAGCACAGTTGAATATACTTAAATACTCGGTTGAGTACACATTTTAACTACTATTAAAGATGAACATTTAATATGTTAATTACAAATGTAGTCGCCAACAATAGAACACTACAAGTACACTATGAAAGTGGACTTACAGATGCATCTTAGTGCACTTATTTTTAATCTGGGAATGTATTATTGTTATATTGTTATTGTTATATCTTGTTATATAATGTATTTTAATTGTACCAATATTATATTTAAAAGTGCAGTAAAAGATTGTTAGTATTGTGCTAAAGTGTTAATATATATATATATATATATATATATATATATATATATATATATATATGTATATATATATATATATATATATATATATATATATATATATATATATATATATATATATATGTGTGTGTGTGTGTGTGTGTGTGTGTGTGTGTGTGTGTGTGTGTGTGTGTGTGTGTGTGTGTGTGTTCAACTTAAGGGTGTGTCAAACAGCACAGTTAAGTACACTTAATTTATCTTAAGTTTATATTACTAAAGAATAACTATTAGTACATTAAGTAAAACATTAGTCGCAGAAAGTGAAATCAAATGTATTTTAGTGCACTTTTTTTCCACCTGGGTGTGCCTGATCCAGCCGCTCTTCTGGCTTCAGTAACTCAATCACCAGAGCTGAAAACTGATCAGGAGAGAGTCTGAGTCCCAGTTTCAGCTGTGTTTTTATTTTCTGGATTAAATAACGTGTATCCAGCTCCTTTAGAGCATCAAACAGGAAACAGCATCTGTCAGCACTGTCCAAAGACTTCCTGATCATGGTCCTGATGTGTTGAGCTGTGTTTTTACTCAAGGAGGACCTGCTTCTTCTCTGTGTCAGCAGATCTTCTAAAGCTTTCTGACTGGACTCCAGGGTCAAACCCAGCAAAAAGCAGAAAAACAGACCCATCTGCTTTACTAAAGACACTTCCATTACTTCCTGGAGTAAAGCGCTGTTTGTGAAGCTCTCCTCTCCAAATTGAAGCTTCAGACTTGACAGATCTTTCAACTCCAGAGCTCTTCCTTCATTAATCACATCAGTCACATACAAAGCTGTCAGAAACTCTTGTGTTCTGCGATTCATAAAGCAGAAATATTTGCATCTGCTTTTGCCTTCAATCTTCTTTATGATTGATGATCGTGTCAGGCCACTTTCATCTCTAATGTCATGTTTCCTCAGATCTTCATCTTTAAAGACAGCTTTGCCGCACAACAGCAGATAAAATGCTAGTCTCCCCAAAGCTATGATGGTCTTTCTTCTGTTCTGAATCCCTTCAGTCTGAGCTAGCAGGAATCTGCTGTACATCTGCGTCAGGGTTTGGGGGAAATCATCAGGACGTGTTGTGATTATTCTCTCTGGAATGGCTGCAACGATTCTGCAGTAATCTGGTGAATAACACATGCTGTTGATGCGTCTTGATGATTTGATGTGTCTGATTACTGCATCACACATCCTCTGATCTCTAATGTTCTTTCTGAAATATTCCTCCTTCTGTTGATCATTAAAGCCGTGGATCTCCATCACTCTGTCAATGTATTGAGCAGGAATCAGCTGGGCTGCCTCTGGTCTGGTGGTGATCCAGATCTGAGCGTCTGGAAGCAGATTTCCCATGATGAGGTTTATCAGTAGAGCAGACACAGAGGCTGGCTCATTTATATCTGTGATCTTCTTTGTGCTTCTGAAATCTAGAGCACATTTAAACTCACTGAGGCCATCGAAGATCAGCATGATGTTGTCAGAGTCAGGATTGAAGTCTTCAATGTGTTCAAAGCGTCGATGCAGAAGCTGTATGAAGCTGCACTGCTTTACAGTCTCATTGATCTTGTTCAGCTTCTTAAAAGATATTGCAAACATATATTTGATGTCAGGGTTTGATTTCTCCTGAGCCCAGTCCATGACGAGTTGCTGCACAGTCACAGTTTTTCCAATGTTGGCGTCACCCTTTAGCAGAACCATCCTGATACTGACGACTTTTCTGCTCTTGACCTCTCTTTTATTACTGATGAGGGAACGAGGTTCCTCTGCAATCTGGATCTTGGTGTAGACTTCATTCAGTAGCTTTACTTGTGCAGGTGAGCTTTCTTCATTCAGAAGCTGAAACTTCTTCTTCACTACCTGTTTGAACATCTGTGATGAGGACACTGACAGCACAGAGACACAAATACAGTTACTACTCTCATGTTACACATTTTCCTATTATGTTTTCATTAGAAATATAAACTCCCGCTTTTATAAATATCTATAAACAGAGGTGTTTTTTTGTTTAAACTCTTTTAGTATAGAAATTGTGTCAGGGTCCCACCTGTGTTTCTCTATGATTATCCCTGTGTGTTTCCACAGTGACTGATTAGTCCCTCCACACTAATGCCTCATCTGCTGGTTGTTGTTCATTGTTTACTGTTTGGCTCTTATATTTTTGTTTTGATCTTTGTTCTTGTTCCAGTAAGGCTCCTGCATTTGGATCCACTGCTCCTTTTCTCTTCTTTCCTTTACCCCACAGCTAGAGAAGTGCACTACTTATTTGTCACATCTGTCAGATGTTAAACATTTTGATAATTAATTTAGCTATTTTATATTTGTTGAAGAATTATTGGCCACATGTTAAGATGCAATCTGTCTACTAGCATGAGATGTCTTTTTAAATGTTAAAAACATTTTTATTGCTGTTTATTTTCTTGCAGTCTTGATAAAAAGTCAAGAAATGGCTGAGTAGGGAGGTACAGTGGCTCAGTGGTTAGCAATTGAGTCTCGGCTGGGTCAGTGTTCCGTGTGGAGTTTGCGTGTTCTCCCTCTATATGGGTGTTTCTTCTGGGTGCCGGTTTCTCCCACAGTCCAAACACATGTTGTAGATGAACTGGATAAAGTGTGTGTGTGTGTGTGTGTGTGTGTGTGTGTGTGTGCGTGTGTGTGTGTGCGTGTGTGTGTGTGCGTGTGTGTGTGTGTGTGTGTGAATGACAGAGTATGTGTTTTTCTCAGTGCTGGGTTTTGGCTGAAAGGGCATCCGCTGCATAAAAGATATCCTAGTGTAATTGATGGTTCATTCAGCTGTGATAAATCAGAGACTAAGCTGAATGATAGTGAGCGTAGTATATGTAAGATACAAAACATATTAATATTTTTTTCAGTAGAAGCTTCAATTATTTTTTGTTTTTGAACTGTTGTCCCATTTCTCAGAAATAAGTGTTACACATAACCCTAAGCCAGACAAACAGACTTTTCTAGAAAAAAGCTACAGTAAGAGCAACTAAGACTGATTTTTACTATTGAGGGAGTACTCTTAAGCGTTAATTACTTAGTTAGTTAGTTACTACAATGAAGTGATCTCAAAATGACAGAAAGAACAAGGACAAAGCTATTTAAAATGGCATTTAGCCTCATCAAGTCTTTGGTTCTCCAGAGCTGCTTGTTGTTATTAAAAAGTGGTAAGATATTCTCCTAGATGTTTACTAGATGCATCTTATTGGCATGGCTGTCGGTGAAGTTAACACCATTGCACAATAGGCAGTAATAGTGTTCTTGCTTCCATTTCTGCAGTGGTCTCAAACTCAATTCGTGGAGGGCCGCAGCTCTGCAGATTTTAGCTTCAACCACCTCCAACATACACCTGCTTAATAATACTAGTAGTATTGAACACCTTCATTAGTTGGATCAGCTGTGTTTAATTAGGATTGGAGCAAAACTGTGAAGAGCTGCTTCCCTTTAGGGATTGAATGCATTTTAATGGAAGTGTCATCTGACACAATCACGAATGATTGATTTACTGTTTGCACACACACCTGTTGTTGTGGGAACATTTCCTTAGATTGAACAAGATAACCAGGAGTTTGTTCTTCATAACTTACTTAAATGATCTAATATGATTTGGCAGATCCTGGATATGTTAATCTCAATCACTGATCTTTGGCTAATTTAATTCTTCAAACAAGTTTGTGAATTAGATTAAAATGTCTGGATAAACGAATCTGAAATCGCTGTGTGTGTTGTGAAAGATCCTCGAAATCATGATCAGCAATGCAACGATTGGCTGACGGCACAGCAGCGTAATGACATCATCTGATTAATATTCAGTTATTCATGTGAGCAAAATTACATCAAATTAGCAGTAAACGGCTTGTTAAATATGACACGCAATAACTTTACACATATGTTGTGAGCTACAGGCTTTACACTTTCTTCTGCATTTAGCAATTTATTTAGTTTTACAGTTAGAGCAGATTTTCTTTAATATAGCGGCCATAGTAGTATTATAGTAGCCGGTTTCCTAATCGGTGTAAGGAATAACTGGGTGTTTAAATTAATTTAGCATCACAAAAGCATTTTGATGATGGTTAAGGAGTCTGCAACTTTTGTAAAGCATCAAATCACCGTTATATTAGCGGTCAAAACATGTTCATATCTGCATATATGTATTATTCCTTTAAAAAAAGTTGCATATTGTGCATTTCTATATATATATATATATATATATATATATATATATATATATATATATATATATATATATATATATATATATATATATATATATATATATATATATAAGCTAAAATATATATTTACTATTTTCACAAGAGTATACAACTACTAAAATATTAGCATTCGGCACATACTTTCTGTATTATCTTTGCTTGAACTGAGCCGATCTAATCCTGGTTATATGAAATTAGCTGCTTCCCGACCAGGTTTGAGCTACCAGAACTCTCAGATGAGTTTTGAAGAATGAAACGATCCTGTATCATGTCAAATCGTCAATAACCAAATCCAGCTAATTGAGTAATCCACGTACAAAGAACATATCCGGGAACTATAGTGGTAAAAAGAACAAAAGAAACATATGACAAGACATAACTGGTAACATTAAAACAATAAACACAAAAGGGAAACTGCGTCAAAGAGCACATGGGGAAGAAAACAAATCACATGGAAAACAAAAGAGTCCGGACACAATCACAGGTGGTCCCTGACCATTGAAAGTGCACATGGTGCTGTAGTAGGACTCTAGTAGTCAGTCAGAAGGTCTGGCTACAAAAGACTAAAATTAACCAGGACTTTCATAATCAACAATGTTCTGCCAACAAATTATGCATAAATTAAAACTGATGACTCACCGATTGGTACACTGCGACTTCTCTATAAAAACAAAACAAATGAATACAAATGAATAATGGTGCAAATTCGTGAACATACAGTATTTGCAAACATTTAGTGGTTTTAGGGGATTTTATTGAATGATCATCCTACCTGTGTGGTGAAGCTGAGGACGTCACTGTATTCAGTGTAGTTGAGTTTCCCCACAGCTGCACACTTGATCTCATATGCAGTTTCTGATCCCAGATCAGTTAGAGTGACTGTATTTTGATCCTTTAGCACAGGTTTAGATGTCCAGTCTGAGTCCTGCTTCGGTTTGTACAGTAACATCTGCTTTACTGTATGAGGATCAGCTGGTGGAACCTGCAGAACCACAGTGTTTTCCTCAACCTTCTCAATGACTGGACAACCCGGCGGTGACGGAGGAGTAAAAAACACTGGTTTATCACAGTCTTCTTCATACAGCAGAATGCAGGAACCTGGATTATTCTTCATTTCTCTTGAGGACACAATGAACCGGGCTGATTCACAATCTGCTGAATTATTCAAATTCCTAAATATTTTCAGGTTTCTCTTCAATGTCTTCTGAATCTCAGGACTGAGCCAAGACTTTTGCATTGAATGAAGTTGGTTTTCATTATTTTTTTCTGTGGTTGAAGAACTTAGATAGGAAGTTTGTTGAAGAAGAAGCACATCTGTCCAGTTCAATGATGTAAATGTGTAACAGATAATATTTACAGCATCCAGATCCATCAAGACCAGATCTATGTTGTTTTCCAGCTGCGCACCAGCATCCGTCAGCTGTTTGAGAACTGATTTAATGACGTCAGACTCCCTTTCTCTCTCTTTGAGCCATTCTGCAAGAGCAGATCTACTGAATGGAGATTCTTCATGTTGTTGAAGTAGATTATTCAGTTCAGTTTCTTTTATTACCTTTCCACGAATGTTTGGCAGCACAGAGCCGAGTCTCTGCATGAGTCTCAGTTTGTATCTGCTGCAGTTGTCCTTCATTTGCAGGATCTTATCATAAAATGCAGGAAAACTTAAAGCAGGCGAGTCTTTCAGTAGATCAGTGTATTTCATCTCAGCTGTATTTAAACTCTCAAACACTGATTGGGTTTCTTGGATTAGATGCATGCTGATTTCCTTTTGGAGTTTTGAAGATCTGTTTAGAAGTTTGTCCAGGGGATAAAGCCAAACTTTCTGTGGAACCGCACTCTCTTTCTTTTCTCCCAGGAGTTTTGGAAGATCAGCATAAACCTTCAGCGCATCTTCAAAGTTAGTCGGGTTAGATGGTAGATCAAAGTCACCATAAAATGTGCATGTGAATTTCTGCACTGCACTCATCTGAGATTCATTTATGTTCAGAGTCCCTTTTGTACCTGCTTTAAAAAATGTAAGTTTCTCAAAAGCCAATTTTGCTTCTGCTTCAACTGTACTTTTTTCCTCATCTGCAGAGACTTCTCTATCAAACACGAAGCATGCGTCTGTTCCGTAAAGCAATGCTGTGACCACATGTGTTGCCATGTCATTATCAATCACGTCCTGATGAATGATTTTTTCAGGTGCCAGGTGGCTCATGGTCAGTTCTTCAAACCTGCATGTTGAATGGTAATGCAGCGTCAGTCTCTGCTGTCTAAAAGACTTCTTGGTGTCTCTGATATATTTGGCCGCTCCTGCAACACTGACCAGTCCTCCTAAAACACTTAGTTTCAGAGATCCGTTGATATTCATTAAGGTTGATTTATCCTCAATGGAGTCTGAAGCTGAGACTCTGAAATCAGTGTGAATCTGTGGACGGTTTCGTAAACTCTGTTGGAGCATTTCTGGATCCCACAATGTGATTCCTGCAATGGGAGGTGTTATTTACAAGTTTGTCCTCCGGAATTTTTAACAAAAGAAAAGAATAGAGTGTGAGTGTTAAGCTGACGCCGTTAACGCAGTGGGGTCTGAACATTGCACTGTGAGTGAATTAAACAAGAAATGGTCTGATGTAAAGATGCAGAACAGCGGCACACCGTCAAAGTGTGAAGTGAACAGAAAACAGGAGATGCTGATCTAACACCCTTTGAGGAGAGAGTTGCCTCAATTGTGGGCGACACTTTACTGTTTGGAGTAGTGTCCGTGTCTGTGGGAGACACAGATGTATTAGAGGAACACTGTTAGGGCGGTAAGGCAGAACCCTTTCACTCTTATCAAGGCAGCGCCACCGGCATTTCAGCTGCCTAATCGCCCGCTCTACAACTGACCGAGTAGAGAATAGCCATCACTGTATCTGCGCTCTTAATTAGTGTGTGGGTTGTTGAGGGGGTTCACAGCCACAATGGATAACCGCTCTCCTGATATGCAGTTAAATAATTACGCTCAATAAATCAAAATAGAATAAAAAAATTTAGCTGGAATACCATTTTTAAATACATCATTCACCAGGAAGTCACGCATCACACACCCTGCCACCTTGGAGCCTTTAGATCTGCCCATTGACAAAGTCCTCTAATAATAGGGCCAACACTGCCATTGCCATAGGATTGTCTACATTTGCAAATGCTTTTATATGTTCTAAATCACATAATTGTTAAAAAAATATTGTGTCAATGACCTCATTTTATCAATTAAATGAATAGCAATGTTTTCCACGTGTTGGTGTGATACTTTGTAATGTGCAGTTTAACATTACTGCCTCTAGGAGTCGCCAATCGAAATAAAACAAATACACACAAGAAACACACATACGGCAGACATGAAGTTGCCGTGGACCAACGCACTTTCTCACGTTCATTTCATCAATAGTAAATTCAAACGTAAGCGTGAAACCCGGCATTCGCAAAGTTTTTGTGCAAACACAGCGTTGATACATGAGACCCCTGGTCTGCATCCAGACCCCTCTCAAAAAGTAATCTCATTCACACCAAATCACGGAAATACTGCTCGTATAAGTTGGTCTAGCACTGTACAGTACATTTGCATTTAATAACTCGCTTTTCTGACACACAGAGGCCTACTGTAAATGACGAGCTGCAGATCTAATTTCTAATTTAAATATGTAATTCCAAATCAGAAATTTAAAATACAAGTTAATGTTTAGATGGCACAGTAGGTAGTGCTGTCACCTCACTGCAAGAAGGTTGCTGGTTCAAGCCTCGGCTGGGTCAGTTGGTGTTTCTGTGTGCAAACTTCAATTTGTATTTTATTGGTAAGTCTTTGGGCTAATTTGGGTACATTTATGTTTTTCTCCCTTGTTGTAAAAAATAAAATAAACTTAAACTTAAAAAGCAGACCTGAAAGAGAACAGTTAAGGTGTGTTCACACATACATAGATTTAAAGTGATGAGCAGGGCCAGACGGAATCTGCGGACGTTTCTTGCTATTTTTGCGGAGAATTTTGGTAAAAATCTGCAAATTTCTGTGGAATTATTTTGGGGGTATCCAGCAAAGTATCATAACTAAAACCTTAATATATTAAATAAAATGTAATAAATTACTGAATAAAAACTGAATAAATTCAGATTTACACATTTACTCAAGTAAATAACAGAATTAATAATGGGAAAAAAATCTGCAGAAATCTGCGGAATTCTGCGTGTGCAGATTCCATGTGGGCTTAGTGATGAGTGCTGTCAATTGATAAAAAAAAATTTAATTAATTAATCACACTTATTTTGAAAATTAATCGCGATTAGTCGCATTTAAAAGACTGAAACTTGTAATTTTGGCTATTCAAATGAAAAATTAAAATAAACGCAAGTCAAAAACTATTTAAATTCAAAATATAATTTATTATTAAAATTTTTGTTTAACTTGTAACACAGATTTCTTCATGTAAACAACACACCCACAATACACCATCAAGATCCTGGCCTGACAGCCATATTTATTACAGAAATAAAAACACAGACATGTTAATTGTGTTACCTGGTATAAGAACATCTTTTCTGCAGTCATACAGCATTCCCAGCTGGAAGGGTCTGCCAAGAGCAGCGGTTTCAATAACATCCGTCATACTGAAACATACACAAGCACAGTACTTAGCTCCATTCTTAATTCTACCCCTTATATAGCCTTTCAGACTGAGATTTTTCATGACCAAAAAACAAATGAAGGGGTATGAAAAATGTAAAACTGATCGATAAAAATATACATATAAAATATAAGGGGCATAACATAATCTAAAATAAAGTATTAAATCGGCAATAATATGGATTTGTGTACTACAAAAAACATCTGATTTACTACATTCATAATAGTTTTATGTGTTACTGTCATGATCTTCCTTACGCTTAAATTTTTTCATTAAGAAAAAAAAAGAATAAATAAAAATGATGTGCCACCTAAACGTGACTGCTGGTCCCTGCTTTGCCATCCTCTAAAAAAATCCCTCTCTTTGCCACTAAAATCTTATGGCTTAATTCTTCATCTGAATCGCAGAAACAGGCTCAGTTTCTTTTAGTCACATTGCATGGCCACGACATAAGGATGTTGTTACTTCGACAAAATAATCTCTCGGCTAGGGTGTAGAAATAGTATGGACGGAGCGGGCCGTGTCCTAACCAATATACAGATTATTAAACTGTGCCCACCAATGATCTAATCACCTCCAAAATAAAATAATGCTTAGTTGAAATTTTCCAGTAAGGCTTAGTGTGCAAGACTCAGGTGAGGCATGGACATAAGCAACTACAATTCAAAGAAAAGTGTCAGTCACTTAAAGTCAAGTTCGCTACAAGTCCACCATAACAGTAACCATTGATGTGCAATTATTAAAAAAATTGTTTTGATTTTGGCCTCCACGAAGATTATGAAAAAACAATAATGGAGATAAAATGATTAGTGTGTAATACTGTATGCCTCCCCCTTTCCAGAAGTCTGAATGTATTCCTTATTAAAGTAAAATCATGTAAATTTACTTTTGCAACATAAGACATGCTTGATTTAATGTTGTTTTTATTACTCATTGTATTTGATTTATTTATTAAAGTTCTTTTTAAAAGAGCGAATTAGTAAATGTGCTGTTGTTTGCACGTTCAGAGATGGAAAAGAGCAAGGACTTGTAAAGTCATCTTTTAGCTCAAAGTGCATAAATGGCAATGTGGGGGGAATTGGTGTCAAATTAGGTCCCTACCAATATCAAAAGCCAATCTATGCCCTTGTCTCCTGGGCACCGTAAGAAACAGACCTTTACTGCATTAAAAACACTTTAATCATTTATTGTTTGCGTGTTTGCATTGATGTGGCATTTATCAGATATTGTGCTGTAATTGAAAAAAAAAAAAAAAACAGCAGATTTATAAAACCCCTATAAGCATTAATAAAGCAAGTTTAATCACACTCACCCAAGACCAAATATACACCGAGCTTCTTCTGTGATCTTCAGACATTCGGTTTCAAACCAATTAAATTCTTTGCTTTATAGTTTGAGCCAAAACTACGTCAGATATGCATAAATATGTACCCTTTAATGCACAAGGCGTATAAATTACAATTGAAATACCTTTACTCTAAAAGCTGTGGGGTGTGTGAACCAGTCTAATCTGTTTTAAACCAGTTTGATCTCTGTCGATCATGTTGAAAACATATTTGTTTTGTGAGTTATATGAACTTTTGGGTGTTGTATGAACACCAACTGACCCAGCCGGGACTCCAACCAGCAATCTTCTTGCTGTGAGGCTACAGTGCCACCTTTTTTCATAATATATATTTATGTATATATACAGTTGAAGTCAGAATTAAGTGCCTCTCTTTGATTTTATTTTCTTGTTTAAATATTTCTCAAATGATGTTGAACAGATTGAGGAAATGTTCACAGTATGTCTGATAATATTTGTTCTGGAGAAAGTCTTATTAGTTTTATTTGGGCTAGAATAAAAGCAGTATTTAATTGTTTAAACTCATTTTAAGGTCAATATTATTGGCCCCTTCAGCAATATTAGTGTTGGATTGTCTCCAGAACAAACCACTGTTATACAATGACTTGCCTAATTACCCTAACTTTACCCTAATTACCCTAGTGAAGCCTTTACATGTCACTGTAAGCTGTATAGAAGTGTCTTGAAGAATATCTAGTCTAATATTATTTACTGTCATCATGGCAAAGAGAAAATAAAACAGTTATTAGAGATGAGTTATATATATATATATAAAACTAGTAAATATATTATTTTTATGGTATTCAATATAAATATATATATTATTTCTTAGGGATGGGTTGCGGCTGGAAAGGCATCCGCTGCGTAAAAACTTGCTGGATAAGTTGGCGGTTCATTCCGCTGTGGCGACCCCGGATTAATTAAGGGACTAAGCCGACAAGAAAATGAATGAATGAATGAATATATGCATATTTTAATTTTAGCAGCTTCCCACTACTAGGTTGCTTCCCAGTACTAAGGGCATCCACTGCATTAAACATATGCTGGAATAGTTGGTGGTTCATTTCGCTGTGGTGACCCCTAATAAATAAAGGACTAAGCTGAAGAAAAATTAATGAATCATTTTAGCAGTTCCTTTAACAGCATTTTTCAGATTGAGGAGTATTACTCTTTAATCAGACCTGTTTGATTGTCTTTTTTCTTTTACTAAAAAAGATAGAACAAAGCTGTAAAACTGTTATTAACTCTAAAACTGTAATCATCATACTAAATGTCCTATTTCTAGGCCCACATGGAATCTGCACACAGAATTCCATAGATTTTTATCCCTTCAATATTGTGCAGAAATAGTCCCTCTGGCCCTACCTATTTCCTAATAAACATTAATGTTTAATGTTACATTAAAAATGTATTTTGTATTCCATTAGTAATAAAAAAAAAACTTAAAGGGAAAAAAATGAATTATGTGTTTACCTGTGTAGTCTTTGACTATATTTAGTTGGATTATCTGAAGCATAAAAAAAGGGAGATCAATTAGTGGCAAATACTTTTTCACAACCCCTGTTTAAGAATCATTCATTCATTCATTTATTCATTCATTTTCTTGTCAGCTTAGTCCCTTTATTAATCCGGGGGCGCCACAGCGGAATGAACCACCAACTACTCCAGCATATGTTTTACACAGCGGATGCCATTTTTATATTATAAGGCTTGTCCAAATGAATGAATAATTCAGATATTTGACTCTTTCTCTTCCTCTACCTGCTCCTCATCTGCTCAGACTAACACAGCCTCCAGAAACAGCTCAAGAAAACGCTTATGCCAGCAAACATGGAATTTATTTTTTTAAATAATAATAACAACAATGGAATATGTTTTTATAAAATAGTGAGATCCAAGCTTATTTATCTGCTTTTGTTTTGCATTTTGTCCAACTACGTAACTGTTATGTTTGTTTGTTTGTTTGTTTATTTAAACTGCTGCCACAGTAAACTAGCAGTTTATGTTGATTTTTGTCAGATGAGCTCTGCAGGGTCAGTGTGTGAGTGAGTCCAGCAGATGGCGGTGTTTAACTAATTAATAGTTCAGCTGAAACTCAGTTTGCTCTTTATACTGGCTCAGATTAGACATGTCACATGGAGGTAAATTAGCAGCAAACCTCAAGAGCTTGAGTAAATCTGACAGTGAGAACTTCTGATAATAATATTTGTATGTGTGTGTTGAATTTAAACTCACAGCTCAGATGTGTAAAGCTGAATCTCTGGATGTGCACACGTCTGTTTTGAATTCAGTTGCAGATGATTAGTCAGTCATTCACAAATACACAATGACAGACACAGATGTTTTCGGCAAATTATCCTAAGCACTTTATTTATTTTGCCATTGTACATACTCAAAACTTCATCACCTTGGAATGATAAAGTTCTGTCTGCGTTCTGAATGATTTTGAGATATTGAGCTTTAAAGCTTTTGCATTCCATGTAGCAAACAGTATGTGTGGAACATTTGTAAAAAGTCTTAAAATGTAAATAAATTACAAAACACATCCCATATTGTAAATAATTTGTCATTTAATAAGAATATGTCAACTCAATTTTGACAAAAATGTCAGATAGAACCTTATAATTCTAAGGTGACGACTTGTTAAAAACAATTTTCATTGATCAAAACCTTTTGGTATACTGTATATCCTAATCAAAAGAAAAATGTTTTTATTTAATTATTTTACTCACATTTTTAACTAAATCTGACATTCATAAATGTAAATTTACCAATAAGTAGCCTGATATTAAGGTATTGGTGACTGAAATATGCATGTACATTACCAGTGTTAGAGGCTCTGTGCACTATATGTATTTAAATACATAATGTATTTATTTAATTATTACATTTGTATATTTGTATTTTGTTTATACTTGTATGCATGTATATATATATATATTTTTTTTTTTGCAAAATGTAATATGCTGTTCTTTAAAAAAATAAAAAATAAATAAATGAATAATAATAATAATAACCTGAGCACTTTATTGCATGGGAGCTGTTTGACTGGCTGATGAACAGGACTTAATTTCAGTATTTTATTACTAATATTTTGTCGTTTAAACTATGTTATGTTTAACTAGTAGAATAAAGTTTGTAGACAAATTTTATGGTGGCTTGAGAAAGCCTAGTCTAAAAGTTTGAGGTAGTTTTAAAAAGTTTAAGAATTTAAGTAGTTTAAGGAATTTGAAACAGTCTGCATAGATAGATACGTACATATGTGAGCAGGTTTCTAGCATGGATTGGCATGTTTCTTGCTAAGGCATTGCCAGGGTGTTCTGAGTGATTGCTTAAGCATTGTTAGGGGGTTGCTAAGGTGTTCTGATTGGTTGCTAGGGTGTTTTTTAGGTGGTTGCTAAGACGTTGCTAGGCATTAGCTAGGGTGTTGCTAAGGTGTTCTGAATGGTTGCTAGGTGGTTGATAAGATGTTGCTAGGAGGTTGCTAAGGCGTTGCTAGGCAGATGCTAAGCTATTGCTAGTTGGTTGCTAAGGCATTGCTAGGTGGTTGCTTAGATTTTGCTACGGCACACACACACACTCTGCAAAATTATCGATATTTGAATCGTTTGTTTGTATGAATCTCTACTCTGTGGCGCAGTGGTGTCGCACTGTGGCCTCACAGCACTCAGGTCTCTGGTTTGAGTCTCGGCTGGGTCAGTTGGTGTTTCTGTGTGGAGTTTGCATGTTCTCCCTGGTTGGCGTGGGTTTCCTCCGGGTGCTCCGGTTTCATTGTGCTTCAGTTTTATCTTCATGCCGTGTGTCATTAGATCTCTCTTTACGATCTCAGATCCATAAACTCCAGCTCTGTCAGCAAACTTCACTCATTAGGAGACATTCAGAGTCATCATTTATTGATGATCTTATGTGTGTGTGTGTGTGTGTGTGTGTGTGTGTGTGTTTGTGTTTGAGACTCTGGAGATTAGCATGCTAGCATCTGCTTTAGAATACACTATACAAAACTGGAGGATTTAGAGAAAGAAATGCACAAAAACACATGAACACATTTAAACACACGTTCTTATAAAATACACCGATTTGTTTAGTTTGCATGCTCTCTAGCAGGTCAAATCTAATAATTAATTGGTTGATGTATCAGTTTGTTTGCTTGAATATCTTATACAACAGTAAATTAAATCTTTATCTGAGAATCTATTCTTTATAAATATTTAAGCGTTTTGCTGAAAGGTGTAAAATCCTGCTTAAACCTGTTTAATTTCAAAGTATTAAAAGCAACTTAAATGTTAATTTTAGTAGAAGATTTAGGTCACTTAAAAATAAAAATAAAAATATACATAGATGCAGTTTTAGTGTGTAATTATGACACATTTAATTGCTAATATTAGTGTTTATGTGCTTTAAATTTGAGATGTTTTAATTAATGGAACTAATAAAAAAGATAATAAAAATGTGCATTAGTAAAATGTGCATCAGTAAATTCACCTTCAAAAAATGTTTATGTGGCTGCTATTTGGTGAAAACCGCTGATTAGTAAGTTAATGAGCTTAACTATGTTAGTTTGCTGCTGCTTTAGAAAGAAAAAGTCACAGTAATCAATAAACTACTGTAATAAATGTAAATATATTGCGGGTATATGAAATTCTGACCCTTATAATGTTGAAGTGCTTAGAAATATTTATTTATTGGATAATTTTTTTATGTTAAATAGTTCATTTAAATAAATAAATAAATAAATAAATAAATAAATAAATAAATAAATAAATAAATGTGTAAATGAAAGAAATTTCTATTATGACTTCTATATAAACTCTAAACACTGAGGATTTGTGCTCATAACTTTAAGAAAACCTTGACAGAACATTCTGATAATGTTCCCTGTCAGTTTTATGTTGTGTTTAGTGTAAAACAAATGACTATTTGTTCATGGATGAGCCTAAAAATATGTTCATTTGGTGTAATATTATTAAATATGTCAAGATAAACCATGAAATGCTTTATATCTTACATTTATTAAATAAGCAAATCAGTGACACAGTGTCTCAGTGGTTGACACTTTGACTTCACAGCAAGTAGGTTACTGGTTTGAGTCTCGGCTGGGTCAGTTGGTGTTTCTGTGTGGAGTTTGCACGTTCTCCCCGTGTTGGTGTGGGTTTCCTCCGGGTGCTCCGGTTTCCCCCACAGTCCAAACACATGCGCTATAGGGGAACTGATCAACTACACTGGCTGTAGTGTATGAGTGTGTATGGGTGTTTCCCAGTACTGGGTTGCAGCTGGAAGGGCATTCGCTGTGTAAAATATATGCTGGAATTGTTGGCGGTTCATTCTGCTGTGGAGACCCCTGATTAATAAAGGGACTAAGCTGAAGGAGAATTAAAATAAATTAATAAATAAATGTATAAATTAAACAGTTTAATAGAAGATTTTCTGTTTGAATGTCGATATAAACTCTAAAAACTGAGAATTTCTGCTCATAGTTTTAAGAAAACCTTGACAGAACTTTCTGATAACTTTGCCTTATAATTACCAGTTGTATTTCGGGTTAAAAAAATTTAGGATTTGTTCCTTGATGAGCCTAAAAATCTGTTTGTTTAATGTAATATTAACAAAAACTATAATGCTTTATATTTTGCATGTATGAATATAAGCAATTCTCTCCTGTATGAGTAATATAGCTCAGCGTGTGATCAGTGTTTCTGCTCTCTGTTATGAAGCTGTTATTTAAGAGTCAGTAATTGGACTGAAGTCTCTGTGTAAAGCGCTCTCTATCAGATTAATTACGGTCATTAAAGGGCTGATTTCACTCGAGTTTATAGTGTTTTTCTCCTGTGTTTGACTGGAGCTGATGATGAATCCACAGAGAGCAGGCTTTATGAAGCACATCTCGCTCTCAGACGTTTATGAGGACGCAGACGCTGTTTATTTTAGTGCTGGACTGAGGTTATGCAGCTCGTATGATGATTTCTGTTCTCTCCGCATCATTATAAAGGCTTATTCTTACAGATTATACACACAACACATCTCTCAGTGTTATGAGCACGTCTGATTACAGATACACTGATCAGAGGTCTGTCATTCAGTCTTGAGAACACGAGAACATCAGTCATTCTTTGTTTTTATTACTTGATTAAATGCATCTAATGTTTATTAAATGTTAAACTAACGTTCTCTCAATGTTTTAAAAATAAAATGTCAAAGCGTTTGCATGAAATCTTATTAAATTAGACACTGGTGTAAATGACTTTACCTTTACACACATATTACAGCAGTTGATAAGCTCTGATGTATCCAGAATAATCCTCCAGTGTTGAGTAAAGCGCAGAATAACACACAGACGCTGCTCCTCATCCTCATCAAGGTGAAGAAGAGCATCAAATCCATCACACAGATCAGATCATAAAAGCAGAGCAGCAGAGAGTGATCTGCTCCATCACAAATATACACGTGTGTGTGTGTGTGTGTGTGTGTGTGTGTGTGTGTGTGTGTGTGTGTGTGTGTGTGTGTGTGTGTGTGTGTGTGTGTGTGTGGCCACCAAAAGCCACCATGTGTTCATTGTGTGTCAGCATTGTCTTCTGAGGCGCAGGTTATTTATTCAATCAAGAAAAGATTCATGCAGCTTTTCTACCGGGTCAGTTGGTTGGCTGGGTCAGTTGGTGTTTCTGTGTGGAGTTTGCATGTTCTCCACGTGTTGGTGTGGGTTTCCTCCGGGTGCTCCGGTTTCCTGTAGTTTGAGTGTGTGTGTGTGTGTGAGTGCATGTGTGAGTGTATGAATGAGTGTGTGTGGGTGTTTTCCAGTTCTGGGTTGCAGCTGGCAGGGCATCCACTCTGTAAAACATATGCTGGAATAGTTGGCGGTCATACACTAGTGTCAGTGTAGTTGATCAGTTCCCCTATAGCGCATGTGTTTGGACTGTGGGGGAAACCGGAGCACCCGGAGGAAACCCACACCAACACGGGGAGAACATGCAAACTCCACACAGAAACACCAACTGACCCAGCCGAGACTCAAACCAGAGACCTGAGTGCTGTGAGGCCACAGAGCGACACCACTAAGCCACCGTGCCGCCCGTAACTAAGATATCACTCTGCATGACTTGTAACTCTCTTTGTTTGTAAGGTGTTTCCCGAACACTGTTTGCGAGTGCTGTGATCGTGTGTTGTGTGTTATTGCTGGAGATGTGGTGTGTGTTATGTTTTCTTCTGTCTGTGGGGAAATAATCTCTGCTGGAGCTGAGAAATGTCATCTTCAGATCTGCTGTAACGCTGGAGGAAGAGAAGAGCAGGAGGATTCGGCCTTTACAGCTTCACAGAGTCCTGAAGATCACAACAGTCACCTGTGTGTGTGTGTGTGTGTGTGTGTGTGTGTGTGTGTTTGTGTGTGTGTGTGTGTGTGTGTGTGTGTGTGTGTGTGTGTTCACGAGTGTATAAATGCAATCTTATATTCATTGACAATATGAACTTTGACCCCGCTTTGACTAAATAAAGCACAGTACAGGACAGTAGCGTCATGCAGAAGAGGCTTTGATCAGACGTCCTCAAACATGACTCTTTCTTTAAGAAGAAAAAGAAGCAGGAAGGGAAGTCATTTTTTTGGCTTTGTCCCTTTTTCATCACCCATTTATTAAAAATATATTCTATATTTATGTATTATGCATATTAAGTGTATTTGTATATATATTAAGCATAATATATATAAATAATAAATAAGTATAATTAATAATCTATTTATTGGACCGAACAAAATTCAAATGCCACATATGCAACAAAACTATGTAAGTTGTAAAAGTGCACACACACACACACACACACACACACACACACACACACACACACACACACACACACACACACATACCAAAAAAATAATAAAATAAATAAAAATGATCAGAATAAATATTGTATAATAAAATATTCCATCTACTACATTAAAAGGTAAAGTGTGATGAAAACAATTAAATATTTTACTTTTTAAAAAATTTTTATTGTAATTTTTATTTATTTTTTTAATTTTTGTGTAACAGTTTTTGTAAATTGTACAAATTTCAAAATGAAATGTTGATTAATTTGTATTAATAAGAAGAGGCCATTTTGCATGTGTTTAGAAATGCTGAGTTGCTATTGCTTACTGAAAGTAAAACTAAAGTAAACAGTGTAGTGTTATGGCATCATAGTGGCGCAGTGGTTAGCACTGTGGCCTCACAAGCAGAAGGTCGCTGGTTTGAGTCCCAGCTTGGTTATTTGGTGTTTCTGCGTGAATGTGAATATACAGTGAATGCTTA